>NC_134698.1:48826053-49003553 GCF_050947455.1 Rhinoderma darwinii
TCCTAAACGAGAGATGACAGCACCCTCATTAAAAGAATTAATAGCAGGCTCAGAAATGTTAACCTCTTCACTGCTTGGGGCTGGCAATATGTGCTCTGAATATTCGCTGATGTCGCTATTACCAAAAAGATATTTGAAATCAGTTCCCAATTTGTACAGACTTGTAGCAAGTCAAGAGGAGGCTGCAAAATGGACGGAAAGTCTAGCTGTCTTCCCCTGGCAATTGTTCAGCTGGGTGCCCGTCTGCTGAAGATCATAGATGCTTTGCAGGAAAACACTGACTGTTCATGGACATTTTAAAACAGCATTGACAGCGTGTCAGGTAGGCTGCAGAATAGCCCACCAATCATGTACGTGAAGATTGCATCTTTCCTGATTCATACACTTGATGTGATTCCTTAGACATACAGGACTCAGGAGAGAGCTGGGGAAAACATTAAATGATAGGCCAATATACGCTACATATAAATTGGTGGATATAAATACCTGTAACTCCTGTCAAGATATATTTGTCAAATACCTCTTCATCTTACATCGAGTCGATTCTTTTTTTTTTCTACAAAGTGCCCTAATTTGGTAAAACCAAATTTTTTTTATACTCGAAGAAATATTACAAGTATCAAATATACCAACCAAATAACTCCTATATATATCCTAAAATATTCTGGTTTTTCATTTGATGCAAGAAAAAAAAGAATATATTTATGAATATCAGTTACAACATGAAGGCTTGCATCTGCATTACAGGGAAATTCGGGACATAATGTTTACTTAGCAGAAACCTGAGTTCTTCAATTGTCATGAAACATTATGCTTGAGGCTAACATCACAAGGGCATTGTTCAATGGGATACACACGTATCGTGTCTTGAAAGATGTCAGAGGGAGACAAAGTAGGAGACACCAAGGAAAGCAGCTTTTATAGCTGGACCTAGATATAATAATGATAATAGTAAAAATAATAATAATATTATTGATAATAATATAACGTCAGTGACTACTTATATATAACATATATCCAAAGCTAACTTGAGGGTGATTGAAGACTTTGGCCTCGGCACATTCTAGTACTTAGAGTAATGTATGTTTATAGTTTATTGTGAATGGCCACGACATAACCATGGCATTTACCTCTCATTTTATAGATGAACAAATAAGGTGGTCTGAATATTATCCCGTAATTGACATACAAGTATTTTCATCTACTTTAGGATGGAATCAGAAGATCCTGCAAAAGAATTACTAGTCACATTTTTACTGTGCAGGAATGTTAAGCCACAATTTTGAACATTTATTGTAAAATTTTAAACAAATTCCATATTATTTATGTTCACAGTGCTCATGGTTATGGTCTGTCTGTCCATAATAGGTGTTTATTCAATGAAAGATATTACTAAGCAGACTTTTGTAAATTACAATTTTTCCCTACAAGACTAAATCTATACAATTGCAGCAGTTGTCAAATTCTACAGCAAATTCACGAGGGCATTAATTCTTAACTGTGAGACAAATTGGTAATATATAAGAGTTTAAACTACTGTATTTACTAAAATGGGTCATAAACCTGCTGCCAAGGAATCTACAAACACAAAGGAAACCAATTAGACCATCATAATGATAAAACCATACAAGCAAAAAATTATCATATATGATAATTATGGCTGTGCTTGCAAGGGACATGTTGATGAGGTCAATCTATCATTATGACATAAATTGGTGACAGATAGTTCATTTTAATTGCATCATGTATATCCAAGTGCATTAACACTTTCTTTCTTGTGCTCGGTGTACGGAAATTAGGCAGGCCTCTTTACAGACTCTCTCTATCGGGAAGACCAATCCCACAACCTGTGTGTTAACAAATACAGAGTTAAGAGTTTTCATAGTATCTAGTGTGAAAACAAATCTTTTATGGCATTTAAAGAACAATTTTATGGTATAGCAAAGAGTACGTTTTCTTTCAAGCAATGGAATTTTTTTGGTGACAAATACCGCCACTTGTATAAACTTTGCTTAAACTAAATCCTTTTGTGCAAACAGAAAAGTTAAGGTCATAAATCAATCAGAAAACAAGATGTGATAAAGTATGGCCAGCAGTTTCTACAGGTCTGGAATGTGGAATAAGCGCATTGTATGGAAGCTGAAAAGCCATTGTCATTTCTAATACATGACATGTTTGTTAAAGGTTGTGTATGTAAAGGAGGAATCACAGGGTGCTCCTTTTGGCTGAGTAATTTTTCCCTTCTGAAACTGAGCAGAGCAGACAAGGGGTGAGGGGGAGATGGAATCTACATACGGCTTCACAACAAGAACTCATTAAGGGGATATGTGCCAATCTACCCGGCAAAATATCTGGATGGCCAGTGAAGCTAAAAAGGTGGCTGGTTTGTGGGCAGTGGACACATTAATGCCAGCTCTGCTTGAGCCTGCACACACACTCCTAATTAGATACCTGTTGTCCAGGAGCAGAGCAGGCCTGCCGCTTGCATTTTATACACATCCCATTAGCTGCCTTGTGTCATGTCGAGTTACGGGACATGTGGTGAGCCCCGCTGCTTCTTGTTGAGACGTAGGATGAGCAACATCCCAACTGATTTAATCAGAGCAGATGGGTAAAAACAGGAGGGTAAGCTCATTTTGACCACACTGATTTCCATGAGACCACAGCATTCTGCCAAGCTAATTATGTGAAGAAGGCAGCTTGGCAGGTGACGGCACAAAACAGGTCACTGGAAAGGAAACTCCAAAGCTGAGGCAGTTCATACAATGCAAGACATTCAAACTAGACTGGCGTAAAAATTCAAAGTAGTCTTTAAGGTATAAATTAACAGAGCTATGACCTGTCATGAAAAGTTTCATAAACACATCCAAATTAGCCATAAAGCACAGTCAGTGGTATTATAGGATGGCAACACATAGACATAGTGTGTCTTCATCATCATCTGGAGGAAAAAATAATATATTTATGAAGTAAAAATGGTATATCACAAGATTAGAAAGTGCCAAAATATCCTTGACAGATGTGAGAAGATGACCCATAGATACATCCTAGAAAATGCACAGGAGTTTGATGAAACACGACATAAAGTTTACAAATTTCAATAATGCCTTTGAGGACTGGAAAGCATGAGAAGAAAAAGATAAGCTATCATGGCACTTTAAGATGCATCACCTTATACATCAACATAATCAGGGCAACGGCGTACACAGAAGAGAGGGTGCCACATGGCAATCATAGGCCCATCAATACGATACTGGGTTTCCTACCCCTGTTAGGAGAGCCTGTTTCTATGACCATTGGCCAATTCCCCACCCCCTTGTTTGCAAAGAATCTAGATCCTCTGCAGAGTAGATTCCTACATAAGTTCTCACCACCTAATAGCAAAGGTGACGGTACCAAACAAGACTCTCCAAATTCCCCATGGGGGCTGTACGTATACACTTTCAGTAATTCCAATGAATGCAACTATAAAACACATGGAAGCATCCCAATACAGCCAATACAAGTACCAGATATAGAGGATTTATATTACTTTGTTAATTTGTCAGTTTGGACCATGTTACTGTTATTTATGGAAAAATTAGGAAGGGGGTACTGTGTTTTGTGAATTATATGAATGTAGAAAAGTGACTGCTAGATACATACAGTGGAGCACACAAGAATCTTTCAAAGTTATTGCTTTGTATGTATTTCTGCAAGCATTCATTCCATGGTAGAATTGATAGAAATATAAACATTTGTTAAGTGAAAGAATGCCTGGAAAGGGTCTCCAGCTGGTGGACAGCCGAATTTTCATATACAAGCTTTTCAAATTTCCCTTTTTTTTTAAAGAAATGCTGAAACAAAATGAGTACCAGGGGTATCTAGTATGATTTATTTATGGTAAAGATGGTATCGCATGTACAAAAAAAAGCTATGCATTTTGAATACTGCTACTATGAACTGCTACCGTAAGAAAATCTGGGAATACTGTGTTGTTTTAGACAATCCATGTTTTGGGCAACTCTGTCTAACCAATGATCAATAAATATTTCTGTTTAAGGGAATTCTTATATAATTGAAAGGGGATTCCTTATTTTAGACCTTCACCAATTGGCCACAGAAGACATTAGCTACAAAGAGCTCGGGAGGACTAAGCCTACTCAGGAGGACTCAACCTACTTGGGAGGACTCAGCCTACTCGAGAGGACTCAGCCTGTCCATGCCTTACACAGCTAGTCTATTGCTTTTAATAGTCATGACATAATAACTAATTTTTCCTTTAATGGTGCTGCAGTGAAATTGATCACTTTCTGTCACGTTACCCTGCAGTGGGATTCACTGTCCCCATCTTATATTTGATAAAGAAAAATTATTATTATAGCTTTTGCTAATGATCAATTGCCAACATTATATGCTTATGCTACACATATGTATACTTTACCTTTGAATTTTATTTTATATAATCTTGCTAGCTAAGGTATGTTCTTGAATGGAAATTCTCTGAACATATGAGACTGCTGGCCTCCTTACCAGGCCTGCAAGGCTGTTCCGAGATAACACTGCCAAACTAACTAGAGACAGAGCTGGTTCTTTGTAAATTGCTGATGATCTGTTACTTGCGTTGATTCTTAATGACACCCTATATTTTGATATCAGACTCCCTAATGGTATGTGGCCAGAAATATCGCTTAAAAGTTAATCTTTCTTATTTTGTCATCAGATCTCTGACCTGATGTCTTTCTGTGGAAATCTCACATGGCCATCTTTTCTTTTATTTCTTTCCGTAACTCTTTATTAAACTTTTTTACTGTAACATCTCACTATTAAATAAACTTTTTATTTATTTTCATTGTGAGACCAGAGAGCTTATTCAAGATTTCCTCATCAATTTCAAGGGCCCCTTCAAAAAAGCTATCGTCTAAAGTGGACAACATCTTTAATACAATTATGTTTATGCCTATAGGCAATGCAATTTGAAGTTTACAAACATTTCTTCTTCACCCTAAGGACCCATTCACATGGCAGTACTATAGAACAACTTTGTATGGATCCATAATAAATTTATTATTATTATTTTTATTTCAAAGCGCCATTTATTTAAGGACGCTGTACATATGAAATACATAAGGGTTTAAGTATGGAACATGAGACAATAAAAACAACACTAACAATAAACATGAGATTTTAAATGACAGACTGGTAGAGAAGGATAGTGGACCCTGGCCACGAGGGTTTACAATCTAGAAGGGAAGGGAGCAGGAGACAGAAGGTGATTTCTAGAAGCTGCTTATCCGGTAGTGTGGTGGTGGCAGGGTTATTGTAGGTTGTAAGCTTTTCTTAAAGACTATGTAAACCTTTGAAAGGAAGTTTTAAAAAATAAATAAAAAGAACAGTCAGTGTGATTAGTGCAACTTTCTAAATCGTTTTTATTAAAAATTTTAACTTTTTGAGATACAGCTGCTCTGTATCTTCTATAAATAGCAGCTGTATCTAGTGCTAAATCCTGTTCCCGTCAGGTCCGCGGGACTGACAGTTTCAGTGACAGCGGATCCTGCTTGTCTCTGACACACAGGATCCACTTGTAATCTATCACATCTAAGTTCATAACTTAGAAGTGATAGATTACAGGTGGATCCTGCATGTCAGAGACATGACGGGATGACCTGTCCTGTCATGTCTGTGGGACTGGCGGATTTAGGTCTTAGTGAATGATACAGCTGCTCTGTATACAGAATACAAAGCAGCTGTATCTCAGAAAGTAAAAAATAATTTTTAATAAAAAGTAATTTGAAAACTGCACTAATCACACTGACTGAGCTTTTTATAAAAAAAAAATTGCCCTTCAAAGGTGTACATAGCCTTTAAGAGGGGGGTTTTCAGTTTGCTTCTCGAGCTTAGGATGGTGGAAGAAAGTTGATTATGAGGGATGCACAGAAAAAATCTTGAAGGCGATGAAGTGAGGAGAGCAAAGTGGTGAGGGGAGCAAAGAAGAAGGTTTTGTGAGGATCAGAGATTATGTGTGAGGAGGTATTGTGAGATTAGTGCAGAGATATATGGAGGGGACAGGTTGTAGACTGCCTTGTATGTTATAATTAGTAGTTTCCAGGTAGAAAGAAAAAAGATCCATAACTTGCTTTGCCCTTAAAACGTAACCTTTAGGGGGATTCACACGAACGTGTATTCGGTCCGTGCGGGCCGCGTGGTTTTCACGCGCCGCGCACAGACCAATACAAGTCTATGGGGCAGTACAGGCAGTCCGTGCTTTTTGCGCAGCGTTTGTCAGCTGCACAAAAAGCGCGACATGCTCAATATCTCCGCGTATTTCACGCATCACGCACCCATTGAAGTCAATGGGTGCGTGAAAACCACGCAGGTCGCACGGAAGCACTTCCGTGCGAACCGACTGAAACAGCGCACCAGCTGTCAAAAGGATGAATGTAAACAGAAAAGCACCACGTGCTTTTCTGTTTCCAAACATCCAAACGGAGTGTCTTTGAGATGAGTGAACCCGGACAACCGAACCGAACTTCACCGGGTTCGGCAGAACTCGTTTTGGCCGAACCCGGCAAAAAAAATTCCGGTACGCGACGTCAGGAGATAGTCACTGTCCAGGGTGCTGAAAGAGTTAAACTGTTTCAGCACCATGGACAGTGACTTCCGATCCCAATATACATGAACCTGTAAAAAAAAAACGAAGTTCTGACTTACCGATAACTCCCGGCTTCTTACTCCAGTCTGACCTCCCGGGATGACAATTCAGTCCAAGTGACAGCTCCAGCCAATCACAGGCCAAGTACAGGCTGCAGCGGTCACATGGACTGCCGCGTCATCCAGGGAGGTGGGGCCCGATGTCAAGAGAGGCGCGTCACCAAGGATGCGTCACCAAGGCAACGACCGGGAGGGAAGTTCTCGGTAAGTACGAACTTTTTCTTTTTTTTTTAACAGGTTTCTCGATATTGTGTTCGGCATTCACTGTCGAGGGTGCTGAAAGAGTTACTGCCGATCAGTTAGCTCTTTCAGCACCTTGGACAGTGACGGGCGTCGACTAGCCTCATCTCTATGATGGCGGCTGCGCGAAAATCACGCAGCCGCGCATCATACACGGATGACACACGCAGCTGTCAAGTGTTTTTTGCGCGCGCAAAACGCTGCGTTGTTTGCGCGCGCAAAAACGCAACGTTCGCCTGAATCTGCCCTTAATCTAGGAGCCTTTAAAAATCAACTACCTGTAACTTACTTACAAATTTCTGACCACGTCGGCCTTAGTCATAGCATAGTCGTTGCTTTGCTATGACTAAGGACCAAATAATCAGAAACAAGTAGGGATGTCTTTTAAATGCTCCTGAAATCAGCCGTGTAACTAGGAATTCCTGCACCTGGATCATAGATTCAGTTCAGCGCCCTCATATGAAACTTGACTTTGTTTGGTGCCCTTCGTTCCCACCAATTAAGTAAAATTTTTTTTTTTTACATTGTTATATATATCTTAAGCAACAATAAAAAAAATATATGTACATATCTCACAATATACAGGTATATAAGATATTTTAAGATAATAATAATTAAACGAGTCAGTGGGCCTAACAACAACAGATTGTATAACTGAAACACGTATATCTGTAAACTAGATGCATAAATCAGGCCTAAGAGACAATATGGTGATGGTGTTTTACTGTATAATTTACACTGTCAACTTTAATCTAGAGGGAGTGGTACAACCAGGTAGGAGGTTCACAAGAGGGTGCAGTAGGTCAGACTGTCAGATCAGGTCCAGGAAGCACAGATGACCCCACGTCACCACGTTAAGTTAAAGAATGGTGCCTGTACTGATGGAGGATGTAGTCTGTGGATATTCACAGTTTTGTAAGGGAAGTGCCAGTGGCCATGACCAGTCCTGGCAGTCCAGTGTGTCTGTGGTGTCTGTGGTGCAACGGCCTGCCCCATGGCCCAGCACTAAAAGCAGCCTGATCCCCAGACGACTCCAGCACTGAGACTACCTGTCTTCTCAACATCAGCATTATTTCGGTGGAGTGGCCATAACATTGGCCGGCACATAGCTGCTAACATTGTCTTTTTGGCTTTGCCCTCACTGACTCCCACCTGGCCCTCCAAAACAGATGAGCGCTGCTGACACCACCGGTGTAGGACACACAGAGCGCCTCTCTTTTAGCAGGGCCAGAAATCAGATGTTTTATTTAACATACAGAGAGACGTCTTTTCTATATTTGTGTATATTGTTAGTATTTTTAAATGAATTTGCTGGTCAGTTAGTGATGGAACTGGCAGAGAGGAGAGGCAGTAGTGGAATAATGGGACATGTGGATTAGCAGGTCAGTAGAGCTGAGCATGGATTGGAGGGGTGCAAGAATGTTAGATGGTAGGCCACAGTGAAGTAGTAGTTGTATTAGTCTAGATGGGAGAGGACAAGCAATTTTGTTGACTAAAGGTTGGGAAAAGAGTGGATTTGAGAAATGTTTTTAAAGGTGGATGTGGCAGCAGGTGGTAAGGGCTTGGATGTGTGGATGTGTGAAAAGGTAAAGGCGGAATCAATGGTTATCCTGAGGCAGTAGACTGGTAAGGGGATTGAGTGAGATCGGGGTAAGATGAATTCAGTTTATCCGTATTGAGTTTTAGGAAGCGGGAATAGAAGAATGGGAGATAACTTATTGTCAATCATGAAACTAATTTGGAACAGCACATTCTGGACCTCTGTGTGCTTTTAATTTTATACGTCTGTAGGTTTTTTTTACTCACAGATTCCGTATGAATCCTTGAAAAAAAACAGTTGTGGCAGGCTCCATTACATGCCATATTACAAAGATACAATATAATGCCTCTCACAAGAATGCAATGCTTATCATAGGCACCATATGGCGACAGACAGAGTGTCTATAAATGTGCAGACACTCCATATAAAGCTGTAAGTGTCACGGCTGTGGGGTATGTGGACCCACTAGACCGCTCTGTCGTAGCCGAGAAGCAGCTGGCCAAACAATAGTCAATAACAGTCACTCAGACAAGAGTACCTGGGAGGATGTTCAGGCAGATGCTCGGAGTAGCAGACACGTGGCACAGGTGATGCTTGGCAGATGACACAGGACGTGGCAGGTGGCACCAGGCGTGGCAGATGATATGCAGATGCAGCAGATAACACCAGACGTGGCAGACGACACCAGACGTAGCAGATGACACCAGACGTGGCAGAGGACATCAGACGTGGCAGATGAGGCACACACGACTCCAACAATAGGCTTAGGAACACGAACGAAACACTGAAACAGGATAGAGGATACGGGAAGCAGGAAACAGGAACAGTGGGAGAGGGATACAATTAAGGGACCATTTGCATAGACGAACAAAGGAAGACTAACAACACTCAGGCAAGGAGAGGAAGGGCAGAGCCTTTTTTAAAGTCCATGGTGTCACTGAGTTTGTTGGGATACTTTGGACAGGTGTGCGCGCTGGCCCTGTAAGGTCGGGAGTGTCGGTGTCTCTGAGGAGGGAGACGCCAACATGAAGATACAGTCCTGCGGTTGCGACTGCTGGCAAGTGGCACATTCCGGGCTCTATGGGGGCAGTATCTACAGGAGGCTCTAAAAGGGGCACTATGTATGTAGGGCACTGTCTACAGGGAGCACTATGTGGGGCACTGTCTACAGGGGGCTCTATGTGAGGCATTGTCTACAAGGGGCTCTATGTGGGGCACTGTCTACAGGGGGCTCTATGGTGGGGCACTGTCTACAGGGGCTCTATGGGGTCACTATCTACAGGGGCCTCTATGGGGAGGGGGCACTATCTACAGGGTGCTATATGGGGGGCACTATCGACATGGGGCACCTTGTGTGTGTATGTGTGTGGGACAGAGTGTATGGTGCTATTAAAATCAGGGACACAGTGTATGGTGCTATTATAATCAGGGACACAGTGTATGGTGCTATTATAATTAGAGGTGCAGTGTATGGTGCTATTATATTTAGGGGCGTAGTGTGTGGCACAATGAGAATTTTATTTTCATTTATAGGTGCAGAAATGTTTGAAAAGTGAGAAGCTGAAGACGTCTGAGTGGAAAACTGCAGAAATAGGCTGTGGCCAGGAGAAGTCATCATAGAGGTCTGGACCGGATTGAGAAGAAAATAGAAAAAGAACAACTAGAATCTGAGAATACGTCACCTGCTAGTCACTTAATGTAAATGTTTATTCTGCCGCCAATGATTACTATAGTCACTGTATGATCTGAAGCGAGATGATGGGTGGTATGATTTTTTCTTTGTGAAACAGCAACTCCCAGTATATCCTTACCATTGGAACCAAGAGAGAAAGAATGGATGCTGGAGACCAAGGAGATATTGAAAATACAAAAATACTTTATTCACATAGTTAATTTATACAATGATAAAAGAATCCATAGACCAACAATAAAAACATGGATGCTCAGCTGGAAATTGGTCTAAATATTCACAAATGGTGCATAGAACATGTATGAGTCTCACAAAATAGAAGTGGTACAGGATATGTATACTATAATATTATGAAAGAGTCGACCTAAATACATAAGTCAGGTATCACAGAGGCAACGAAATTAGTATAATATATGTCATGAGCACATAAATCAGCATCTACCAATCATTTCAAGTAGTGACTAGTGTAATAATCATGACATAGAAATCTGTGTGCCATATATATAGTGTGCTGCGAAAAAACCAAAGATAAAGGAATGAATTCCACAAAAAGTTAGAATATAGTATAGAGGTTTGAACATACCCATTATCAAGAGACAGAGTAACCACAACTGAGCTCCACCCCAACGCGCGTTTCGGCGCTAATGCCTTCGTCTGGGTATGTTCACCCCCCTACATAATCCTGCCTCCAAACCCACCTTTCCATGCTAGATTGACATCCCCTGGCTGTTATACATCACTACCAGTCTCCTCCAACTTTCTCAGATGCGCCATTGCCTTGTACTACTTGGGCACGCACCATGCAGCGAGGTGTACTCAGCCCGGCTTCATCGCTGCACCTTGCACAAGGCAACGGCACATCCACAAGCATTGGAGGAGGCTGCTAGTGATGTAGAACATCCAGAGGAATGTAAATCAAGATCCCTGTAGCGCCTTTTCAATTTTTGCCTCAGGCAGCACAGAAGCTAGAATCAGCCCAGCTCTTGATACCTACTTCTGTTCTCTTTCAACATCTCCTATATACATTTTACAGTGATGAACCAAAAACTGCATTCATAGAAACCCAATAAATTGGGCTTAAAGTTCCAAGTCACATGAGCGTTGGAACCTAAATTTATGCCTCGGCTTTCATCCTTTTTAGTAACACATCATCTAAAAGCAAAAGCTGATCACAGAGATGGTTGCTGCACAGATACTGTTAGTTACTCAGATACAATGTTTCCCTTGAAGAAATGTGAACACAGGAAAATTTGGGAAAGTATAGACTATGAACAAGATTTCTGTAGCCTCTAACCAAACAGTTCAATAAGGTGGGGATAAAGTAATGTGTAGGCAGTGCTTTGTGACACATATCTCTTTATTAAACAACATTTAAATGTCACAACATACTTGAGTATTGTTGCTGACCATGTCCGCTCCATTATTGCCACAGTCTACTCATCTTTTAATGGCTACAGAATAATGTCCCTTGTCTCAAAGCACGTATATTTTCAAGCTTTTTCTATTAATAAGTTCTGTGAAGTTCATTAGTCTACCCAGACATTTTACCCCAAACCAATAGAGCACCATTAGGATGTGGCAGAACTGGGGATTTGCAATTTCTAGTTTTGCTGCGTCCCACATTTCATCTCTAAATCATAGATACCACCCCACATGAAACCTCCATTATGCCAAAGACAACCAGCTCTCTACCACTTTAATCACCACTTCACCACTTTTAGATACAAATCTTTACCCATGTCTCCCATCTCTTCTTTAACTCCCTCATTACATCTAATATTCACAACCTTACAAAAGCTCACGGAAAACGTACTTCTTCCGACATCCATACAACCTGGCGTATAGAGTCCCTCAACTAGTATTTCAACAAAGATTCCACCTGACATCTCTAGAGCTGCTTACTCCTTTCCCTGACTTCTTGTATCCATTCCTTATAGATTGTAAGCTCATATGGGCATGGCTTCTATTAAATTAATATTGTACAATAGTTACACTTGTCTGTACCACACTCTGACCAATATTGTGCTATATGAAGCGCTATGAAACTTGGTAGGGCTTTAGAAATAAATAATAATAATAATAATAATAATAAAAATAAATACAACACCTTGCAAAAAATACATGAATGGAAAAAAAAGCATAGCCCATAAAAACGCAACATAGTAATTTAAAGCAAGCACCAATTCCCCCCAATATTAATAGCTCAGTGACCTTATAGCATGGCAGAAAATGTAGAAAATATTTGAAACACTTAATACTGTCTATTTATTTCCAACACCTGAACAATATGGCTCTCGTTCATATATTTAAGGATGTTACTGGCTCGTCAGCAGCCTACAGTCCAATTTTACTTCATCTCCACACTGCCTATATTCCATTAATCTAAAGTAGTTTTCTGGGTGACATTTTGAGTACCTCTCTTTTTATTGCACTCCCTGCCGGAGCTCCCTGGCAGAAGGACTTTGACATTTAGCATTCAGGAGGGAAATTGCTTACAATTGACCTTTTTTACCCTATGTTACAAGTAAAATCTTATGATTTAATTAGTGTTCTGAACTTCTGAAGTATATATGGGCATTTTCAGAAAGGCACACTTTTTATAACAATCACTCTGATTTTTCTTTTCTGCATTTTAGATACCTGAACAGACCGTGTGCAAGATCTTATATTGCCACAAGCTGCTTCCATGACCTTAACTCATATAACACTGGTGTTTGTTTCCACATGGAATCAGTATTCATCCTACATTTTTCGCTAGTGGGCTAAAGTAGAAATAAAATTATAAAGAAGTCAATCAATAATTTTATTAGCTAGTTTAACCCAGCTATTAATGCAGAATATGTATAGAATAATTTTATGTAACCAGGAATACATGTTGTCCTACTAACAGTATATCTCATATTTCTCGTTATCCTATATATACACAGATGTAGCCGTCTTTATCGTGACTTTTAACGCATTAAATACACAGTGACAAGATCCTTTATCTTGACTTTTTCAATGACTTTTCAATGACTTTTTTGTGTGATATCACACAAGTTACCAGAGTCAAGATAAAGAAGGCTACGTCTGTATGTTGTCATCTCTTCCATGTATTTAATTTCTCGGAGGAATAACTTGATGCTTCTGGGCTCCAATGCAATAATCTTAACAGAGCCTCACATCCACCATGTGACATTCATAGCAGTGACCTCTTCTTATGTGGCAGAGTGGCCTTTGAGCCCCCTCAGGCGCCAGTAGCGGGGTGCAACAAATAAAAAAATAATTGCATTTAGGCAAACCCTATTACAGCATGCTAAGCTAGTATAGTTGGTTACCCCACCAGAATGCCCCACTACTTGCTAAAGCTGAGCCGTGTTCAGTACAGCTTTTGGCTCTGAAGGACCTAACACAACCATATAATTGATAATCATTGATAGTAAAGGACTACTTGCAATTGTTTGTTTCTCTATATGTCGTTCCCTAGATAGTAATAACTAATCACAGATGTGAACACAGAAGCGAGACACTTTACAATCAGTTCACCACAAGGAGACTTACAAAATGGAGTTGTCATTGCTAGAGTTGCAAGAGTTCTAAAATTGTAAAAATTGCGCTGGCTTGTAAGTTGTGGTGGTGTTTGGCCTGCTTGATGTTAGAGCGTGGACACATGCTAGAAAAAAACAATAAATCAATCAATCAGGTACCAATTCAATCAGTCAATCAAAGCTGATCTTTCATTTTTTTATCAATATTGATAGATTGACTGATTGATAGAGCTTTGTGCATCTGTTTACCTGCTTATCTCCTGCATGCCTCAGCTTCCATGTCAATCCAATTATACAGATTCCAAATCCTTGATCAACATAAACTTCTGTTTTCGGCTGCCTATAGTCTGTGAACGGGATGTAGACTACAGATTGCTGTAAGATAACCTGTAATTTGTTCATGGTCTTACACAGAAATTGTAGAGAATGTAGTTTCTCCTAACTCCCCTGCTCAATTATCAAAATGCTCACTCTTAGGGGGCGTGGCCTGCACGTTGGAGAGGACGACCGCATCTCAGGAGAGCTCTGCTGAGCGGTGACGAATCCACCGTCATCTGCTCTTCGAGAGTATTGAGTGACCTAGCATTCACTTTCCCCCGGATCCCCGCTACCTCGGGGATCACTTTGATACCGGCCTTGTCTGGATTAGTGTTCCGGCAGTCTGGGACTAGAGACTGTGCTGGATCCCTGGCCTCAATTTTGACCGGAAGTGCGCGGGCCGCACTTCTGCAAGACCGGAAGACATATCATTGCGCCGGGAGGCACAGAACATACGTCGGCAGCACAAGGGGTTGAGATCTGTCCCTCAGGACTGTGGGCACCAGAGACGACCAGCATCTCCATTGAGACGGAGTTTAGGGATGCAGCCGCCATCTTGGGCATGTCTGGGTGCTGTAAGGCCCGTCCTGCATCACTTATATACTTCTCAGAAAACGTGGTCTAAAGTAGCCTCGAGCACAGGGCCTGGAAGGGAATCAGCTGGCGGGGACATGCCTAGAATATGCGCGGCATCCTACCACAAAGAGGGGGTAAGACTGCGGTCTCTAGGCCTTCCTCCTCCTTCTGCATATCATATCTCGGGGGCCTAGTATTGAGGTCTGCAGATCCTGTGCTTCAACAGCCTACATTTGAGCAGCTCCCCAGTAGTTAGTGCTTGTGAAGTACATTTCCCCTGACTGGTCATTTGTGTGCTTGAAAATGACATTAACCTGACCCAGCAGGGGGATATACTGCAATCCTGAGGTGCTATGTCCAACATGACAGATGATCCTCTGCTAGTATGTATGTGATGACAATGCGGTGATTACGCTCCGCCATTTGTGGGGACCAAAGCGGCACTACGTATATCAACTGTTTTTAAGGCTCTGTGGCCTGTTTCTATGGTGAGAGACATGGGCAGAACAAGTAAAGTCAAGGAACTTAAAAAGCTGACAGAATACTTTCACAGTCCTGGGGGACATACAACTCCGCATAGCCTGCGTTCTAAAACTACCATGGCTTGCTCATCACCAGCTGAAAGCGGCCGCAGTTGTGGTCCACCTAGCCCGATTCAGAACTCAGCATCATCCATAACCGAAGACTTTCAAGTCATGCTTCACACTTTACAGTCTGATATACAAAGCATTGGTGACTGTACAGATCACTTAGAATCTAAGATGGCAGAGCTGACTGATTTTCATAACGATCTTATTGACAAAGACAGCAGTCTGAAAGATGAGCTGGAGAGACAGGCTTTGAAACTCACTGAGGCAGAGGATCGCTCACGGAGAAACAAATTGAGGATACGGGGCATCCCAGAATCCATTACTAATGACCAGCTGTACAAATTTGTTGTGGACATTGTCTCTACCTTATTACCAGATATATCTGAAAATGGAGAAGGTGCTTGATCGCATTCATCGCTTACCAAAGCCTAAATCGGTGACACAATCTCTACCCAGAGATGTTATCACTAGATTTAATTTCTTTCACATAAAAGAAGCCTTCATAAAATGCTTCAAACAACCTTCGCTCCTACCGGACGCTTGTAAGGATATTATGGTCTTCACTGATTTATCCGCTGCCACTCTTGCCAATTGGGGAGAATTTGCGACATTCTCCAAAATACTTAGTGATCATGGCATTCCATACTGTTGGGGATGTCCGGTTAAACTTCTGGTTAATAAGGCTGGGACTCTCTATGTTATTTCCTCCCCAGCTCAGGGGACCAGAGCCATCAAAGATTGGAACTTGATTTCTTCCTCCTCTTCTCCTCGACCATCTACCCACTCGACTCCTCTTGGTGGTCCTGCTAGGATTGCGGAATAATGGCGTGAGATACCTGCCGTGTGATTCCTACATGGCACATTCTTTTCTCCTCAGCTCATGCCGCTAAAGCCACCAGAAAGTGGAACTTGATGCCTTCTACTTCTCCTCGTCTAGCTGCACATTTGACGCCTCCTCGTGGTCCTACGAAGATTGAGGAAGAATGGAGTATAACACCAGCCGTGTGATTCCCACTTGGCACATTTTCTTCTTTTGCTTATTTCAGATGCATCTCTTTTCTCCTTCCTCAAGTGGTTTCCTGTCGAACTTTGATCTTCCACATGGGGTTTGTGGACTTTCTCAGAAAACGTTGGCTTTGAGTGCTGTTTCGCAAGACAGGATGACAAGGAAGGCTGGGTGCAGTTATTCTCTCTTCTCATATGCTTATATGGTCATAGCATTGTTGATACACGTTGACACTCCCCCCCCCCAGTGTGGGAACATGGTATATTCTGTTTACCCAACTGTTTTGAGAAACCTTTTGTAAGTTGAGATTCAAAATGTAAGTCCCCATACCGGCGGAGTGATTTCTCTGCTTGTACACTTTTACTGCTTTCTTTATTTACGCCCACCCCCTGATACTCTGTATGTGAGGTCCATAAATATATGTGTATAGCCTTTTAGATATAGACCATAATTATGGCCTCGCTCCTTTGGCTAACACAACTACTGTGTGGCCGTGTTGTGAATTGTTATTATGTTAAGTTTATATGTTGTGGTGGTGATACTATCTGCACTTTCTGCACTATCTGCACTGTATGTTACTTATGCTTGTAATTTATGTGACAAATTGGAACAGATGTGCTTTGATTTTACCTGCTCAAAATGGTGTTTAAAATTCTTTCCCTGAATGCCCATGGGCTTAAAAGTCCCTTTAAGAGGTCTAGTGGAGTGAAGCGATGCAATCGAAAAGTGACATTATTTGTGTCCAGGAAACTCACTTTAAACAATCTTCCCCGCCCAAATGCTCTCATACATATTTCCCAGATATATTCACAGCGAACAATAAAAGTAAGAAAGCTGGAGACCTCATAGAAATAAGGGATACCCTGGCCTTCTCATATATAAATTTGTGGTCAGACCTACATGGGAGATATTTGATTATCACATGTGATATCAACAACAAACTCTACACCCTAGTCGCCCTAGTCGGGGTATACGCCCCCAATCCAAGACAAATCTCTTTTCTTAATAAACTCCTCAAATTAGTGAATAAGGTCAAGTCTCTCCTGCTCTGTGGTGATTTTAATATTACAACATACCCTTACATGGATTCTACGACTGTGGTCGGTAGGGGAAAACCTCCCATAGCTCAGTTGCTTATAGAAGAACACTTACACGACATTTGGAGGTATTTACACCCTGGGGAAAGAGATTATACATATTTCTCAAAGACCCATAATTCATATACGAGGATAGACATGTTCCTTACAGATAGTGAATTAGGGCAAGCAGTGGAATCAGCCTCTATTGGTCACATAACGTGGAAAAATATAATTACCAAAATCATAGACCACTAGCTTTTATATCCGGCGTTGCTCGGGAGGTTGACTTAAGGTATAGATATGGTATAGATAGAGTAAAAGCTCACTATTTAAATACCTCTCAGTATGAATTTAATTGCTACCTCTCGGGAACTGTTGCCACTTGAACTCGAAAGGAACATCATTTGGAGCGAGGGGAATGCGAGGAATAAAGACAACTTCCCCCTTGGTACATCCTGTTAGTATGGTGATCCATTTTATACCAATGAAAAATCGGCGTGGTCTCGATGACGTGATCCATTTTAAACCAATGAAAAATCGGGCTTCAAACAAACAAACTTTTGAAAATATATATAAGATGGCATATGAATACATGTCTATTGAACATATCTAAACATAGAGAAACTATAGCAGCAGCTATTCAATGGTACTTTGAAATTAATTAATCTCCTGAGTTTTCGGCGTCCACACTTTGGTGCTGCCATAAAGCAGTGATCCGAGGGGAATTTATTAAACTGGCGTCCTTTGAAAAGAAAAAGGGAGACTCACATAAACACTCCATACTGACTCAATTACATCACCTGGGGAACTTGAATAAGAATATAAGACCTACTGCTCAAATCTCTTCCCAAATACGGGATCTCCACAAACAACTCCATTTGTTGATGCTTTATAAATATGAGTTGGCTCTAAAACAACTGAAAGCACATTTTTATGTAGCTGAAGATAAAGCGGGGCTACACTAGTCAAAAGAGTCAATAAACATCAGGCTATGAGTACGATCGGTTTTATTGAACATCCTGCAAAGGGTAAAGTTCATAACCTGGTCAATATTGCTGATGTATTTGTTTCGTACAATGAGAAACTATACAACTTAGAATTGGATAATAAGATCCCCCAGCCAACTGACACAATGATTGAGGACTTTCATCACAGGCTTAACCTACCGAACTTAGATGACTTCAAAAGAGAATCTCTAAATGCTCCTATCTCAGTTGCGGATATAGAGAAAGCTATTAAAAAAAAAATCAAGGACTCAAAAGCACCTTTCCTGACCTTCTATCGGGGGCTTTAGCTCAAGTGTTCAATGCCCCAGTACAGTCGGGCTCCTTTTCCAAGGAAATGTTCGCGGCTACAATTGTTGCTTTGCCGAAACCTGGTAAACCTCCGACCTCACCGGGTAACTTTAGACCAATATCCCTTTTAAATAATGATTTAAAACTTTTTGCAAAAATCTTGGCCCTTAGGTTGGATCCTCTCCTACCCTCACTGATAGACGTCGATCAAGTTGGATTTGCAAAGAATAGACAGGCTACTGATGGCACAAGAAGACTCATTGACTTTATTCACATTGCTTGGTCTTCTTCGATACCCACAGTGTGCCTTTCCTTAGACGTGGAAAAAGATTTTGACAGAGTCCATTGGGGCTTTCTGTCAAAAGTTCTTACTAAGTTTGGGTCTGTGGGGTGGATCCATGGAGCTAAAATGACGATGTACACCTTGCCTTCGGCTCAGATATTAATATCAGTCATACTTTCCCAAACCTTTTGCTTAAATAATGGCACATGGCAGGGATGCCCCCTTTCACCATTTATTTATATGTTGGTAATGGAACCATTTGCATCGTTCAAACGGTCTCATCAGAATATTATAGGTTTGTCCATTGGTGGTGTGCAACATAAAATTGGATTATATGCTGATGATGTAATTTTAGTTGTCTATTTAAGGAAAGAAAAAAGGAAGAACATGGCGCACATGGTGCATCATCCCAAGGGATCTGAATAGTGGTGTCAGAGGAGTTCAGAATCGTGCTCACCTGATGGCGTTGTGCTGGGAGCACAACGTCCTTATGCGTATATCTGTATACAGAAGTCTGCAGCCCGGGATCTATACAGAGACCCGTGTGGTTCCGTTTGGAAGGATCAATAGCAGAAATATAAAGAAAACAAAACAAAAAAATCCCTCTTATTGGTGCTGTTCCTCTCTGGTTGTTGTTTTCTTGGCGAGCCTCACTGGTGTGGAAACACTAGCGATGATTCATAAACAAATTCTGGTCCGTGACCACAAGATTGGATTAATAACAATTTATTTCAATGTGGACAAATGTATAAAACCTACGCGTTTCGAGACCGGACCGGTCTCTTCCTCAGGTTAAAAATACATAAAACGTACCCTGTCCTGGCAGTTAACTATATATAGCTGGGCAGAGCACCAAAAGGAGGCTCTAGGGTCAGAGTTCACATTGTGTTGTATAAACATTACTAAAAAGGCAAATAGTTATAATGTGGCCAAGTTCTCCCATCATTCTTTGCGGTGCCGGCAACTATCAAAATATTAATAGAAGGCAGCACTGTTTCTGGTATGTTTTCGACCAACAAGTCAAAACACTAACAAATACAATAAAACACGGGTAGGAATAAATGAATAAATGTAAGTATTATCTAAACATTAAGGCTGTGTTCACACAGAGTTGTTTGCAGGAGGAAAATTCCTCCTGCAAAAACTGCTCCAGACGTTTTTTGCACAGTGGGTTGACAAAAACTCGTCAAAACACTCATCGAGGCGTTTTTTTCCTGTTTCTGACTGATTGAAATGGGGTTTTGGAGGCGGAAACCGCCGCAAAATAGGTCATGTCGCTTCTTTTTACCGCGACGCGTTTTTTTGCTTGCGGTAAAAAAACTTGTCCGTCTCCCATTGGAATCAATGGGAGGCATTTTCTGGCGGTTTTTGACGAGTTTTGTGGAGCGGTTTCCGTGCCTAAGAATGCCTATATAAATCCACAATAAGATCTCTCCGAGGAGGCAGGAAGGTTCATTTAGATACATAATCTTTCTCTTTAATATTCATGAGGTAAACTCCGGTTTATTATCACTGACAGCCAAACTCTCAAGGGAGCTGTCCGTCAGAACTCTACAGTGGCCCAGAAGGATCAATCTGACGCTGATTGTTCCGAGTGGAAGATCCACCTTAGCACTGTCAGGTGGCATTGGGATGCTATAAATATTCTTGGGTACCAAAAAATCGATATCGTGGAGTTAGCGGTCACACTGTGAATCCGTGTCGGCGATTCACAGTGTGTGCGAGTAGTGAAATGAAGGGGAAGCAGCTCTCGTACGAGTGCTGCGGCCCCTTCAAAACAGCTGATTGGCGGGTCCCGAGAGACACATCAGCTATTGATGGCCTATCCTGAGGATAGGCCATCAATGTTTAGGGACTGTACAACCCCTAAGCCTACGATGTAGCAGGCTTAGGGGGCCCATGAGACAGGATCACAGATTGTGTGATCCTGTCTGCTGGGTCCTGTATCTAAGCCAATCACATGGTAGGCTTAGATACATGGCCCATGCGTGATCCTGTCTGCTGGGCCCTGTATCTAAGCCAATCACATGGTAGGCTTAGATACATGGCCCATGCGTGATCCTGTCTGATGGGCCCTGTATCTAAGCCAATCACATGGTAGGCTTAGATACATGGCCCATGCGTGATCCTGTCTGATGGGCCCTGTATATAAGCCTACCACACTGTAGGTTTAGATACAGGGCCCCAGCACACAGTAATCTTATACTGTATAAGATTACTGTCTGCTGGACCCTGTATCTAAGCCTACGTTGTGGTAGGCTTAGATACAGGGTCCCACAGACAGTATCACACATGGGCCCTGTATCTGAGCCTAACACATGTGTTACTAATCGGTTTTTTTGTGTGTTTTCTTACAGGTTCGGTCGTTGGACTACGGCGGATTCCAGGACTACTTCGATGACAGCTTTTTTTTTATTATCAATAAAATGGTTAATGAGGGCTGTGTGTTTTTTTTTTAATTTCAATAAAATATTTTTTCTATGTCTTTGTGTTTTTGTTTAAACTATATTACTACCGCCTTAGTAATGGCCGCCGGCTGATTGACAGCATCCATTGCTAAGGCGGGGCTTAGTGTTAGCCAATGCAGAGGCTAACACTAACCCCCTTTATTACCCCGGTACCCACCGCCACCAGGGGTGCTGGGAAGAGCCGGGTACGATCCAGTACCTGACCATCTGTAGTGGTGGCCTCAGGCTGGTATTATCAGGAGGGGAAAGGTCAGATACAGTGGCCCTTCCCACCCTGGTAATGCTAGGCTGCTGCTGCTTTATTGTATCTGGCTGGTTATGAAAAATGGGGGGGACCCCACGTCATTTAAAAAAATAAATAAATAAATAAAATAATTGGAAAGAACGATGTGGGTTCCCCCCCAATTTTCATAACCAGCCAGATACAACACAGCAGCAGCAGGCAGCATTGCCAGGGTGGTAGGGGCCACTGTTTTTGGCCTTCCCCAGCCTAATACTACCAGCCTGTGGCCACCCCGGTGCCTGCCCGTCACTACAGATGGTCGGGTACTGGTTCGTACCCGGCTCTTCCCAGTACCCCTGGTGGCGGTGGGTACCGGAGTAATAATGGGGGTTAGTGGTAGCCTCTGTACCGGCTAAAATTATGCCTCGCCTTAGTATTGGAGGTTGTCAATCAGCCAGCGGCCATTACTAAGGCGGTGATAATAAAGTTTAAAAAGATACAAGCACATAGAAAAAATATTTTATTGAAATAAAAAAACACAACCTTCATTAACCATTTTATTGAGAATAAAAAAAACGCCGTCATTGAAGTCCTCGAATCCGAAGTCCAACAACCGAACCTGTAAAAAAAACACAAACACACAAAAATAATCAGTAACACATAAAGAAGCAAAATTATTATTCTTACCTATCCTGGGTCCAGCGCTGGAGCCGCAATGTCAGCGAGCTGAGTCCTGTATCTAATCCGATCATGTGTGATACTGTCTGCTGGGCCCTGTATCTAATCCAATCATGTGTGATACTGTCTGCTGAGCTGTGTATCTAATCCTATCATGTGTGGTACTGTCTGCTGAGCCACTGTATCTAATCCTATCCATAGTTTATAGGGTCGTAGTGCTATAGATATGCTATGCTGTCTCATATACACACATTTTTTTGGGCGGACACATATGTATTGGGGCTATTTCCCAGACATTTTAAGCACTGAGGGTATGTTCACACGGCAGCTTCTGTTACAGCTGAAATTACGGGGCTGTTTTCAGGAGAAAACAGCACCGTAATTCCAGCCGTAATGGCATGTGCAGGCGTCTTTCGCTGCGTCCATTACGGACGTAATTGAAGCTGTTTTTCTATGGAGTCCATGGAAAACGGCTCCATTTACGTCTGAAGAAGTGACAGGCATTTCCTTGACACGGGCATCTTTTTTACGCGCCGCCTTTTGACAGCGGCGCGTAAAAAAAAATGACCGTCGGCACAGAACATCGTAAGACCCATTCAAATGAATGGGCAGATGTTTGCCAACGCTTTTGAGCCGCATTTTCGGACGTAATTCAATGCTAAAACGCCCGAATTACGTCCGTAAATAGGGTGTGTGAACCCAGCCTTACTGACGCCCCGGCTGCTAGTGCTGCATTGTTGGGTCACTTAGGAGACCCAGCGATGCAGCTGAAGGCTGCGGACCGTCGGCCATGAGAAGTTTGCGGGGGGGGGGCCCAGTAAGAATTTTTGCATCGGGGCCCATGAGCCTTTAGCTACGCCCCTGGACGGGTGTATTGTAATAAATAGATAACTGATTTAGATTTACATGTCAGCTTGTATTTAATATCAAGGTGTTTCCAGAATGGATAGATGAGACAGTAGTTTGATTGTGTGTGATAGTTTCACAACATAGGCATCTTTTCCAGCCACATTTGTAGCTTCCCTTTCTTGTTGGGGTAATGGAAATGTTTGCGTTGTCCCAGTGTCGAAGTCTGCTTGGAGCTAGCAGATTGTTTAATGTCGGGGCTCAATGGAAGGTTACCGTGGGTTTTGGGGGAGCGTTGAGTCCAGAAAAGGGTCAAGTCGTAATACATGCCAGTGTTTATTCAGGGTATTATGAATTTTTGTATGTGCAACATTAAAAGTAGTTGTAAAATTCTAATTCTCTCTAGTAATTTCTGTATTCCCCTTCTTGTCCAATTTTTTAGATGGTTTGGGTAGTAGACAATCTATTTGGGATAACGTTTTGGGTTTTTTGAGGGCATGGGTTAACAAATGTTTAGGATACCCATTTTCTCTGAAGCGTTTATTTTGAATTCTGGACTGAGTGGCAAAATCAGTGTCTTTAGTGCAGTTTTCTGATTCTCTTGAATTGACTAAAATTAATATTTTTAATCCATTTGGAGTTATGGCAACTTTTGAAATCCAAATAACTGTTCGTATCAACCTTTTTGCAGAACGTTCGTGTGGCATTATAAAAGTTTAGATAAAACTTATATTTAATAATTTATTCCTACCTATTTATTCCTACATAGATTCAAATCTACTCCGACATCAAAACCAGTCCGCCAAAGGGTATATCCCCAGGGAAATAGTTTTTTTCTGAACAGCAAATATAACAAAACGAAATCACCCCGTGATACTGAAATCACATGCAAAGAGAAGCCAGAACTAACACCTTGATTAAAATACCCCTCCCTGATTTTATATAAAGAAAAAATACGAGTCCATCAAAGGAAATTTAGAGAACAACATATCCAATGTATCAGTTTCAATGGAGATTAATCTTACTGACAATTGAGATAATGAGCCCCACCCGAATACAGATATAATTGACCTTTCCATCCTTACTACACATGAGGAAACCATCAAACAATCTCCTTCAAGCAAAGAACCTATCAAGATCCTACTGACTCTTTCCCCTTCCCCAAAGACTTCCATCCTCATAGACAACACGTTTGCTGGCTATGAAAAAGAGCCACTACGAATTTTATCTGATTCTGAATACTATACACTTTCACATTCAGATTCTACTGCTGAAATTGGTGATAAAAGTAAAAAAGATCATAAATTCGGCACACACGTTACCTATTTTAAACAAAAATGTAAAAAATGGCAAATTACCCCATCCAATGTACAGACTCCATTTTTCTACCACTTACCAAAGCTTCATAAAACTTTAATTGATCCTCCAGGTAGGCCGATAATCTCAGGCATCCACTCCCCCACCTGTCGATTGTCCCAATACTTAGATTTACATCTACAAAATTATGTGACCAAATTTCCCAGTTTCCTTAAAGATTTGACTCAATTGATTAATGAATTGAACCAAATTCTGTATGACCCAAATATAATTTTCATTTCCCTAGATGTAGGACCGTTGTATAGTAACATCAAACATGATCTGGGTCTATAAAGTCCAAGGGCTGTCCTAACAAATGATCCAGAAATGACAATCCAACAATCAAACTTCATCTTGGAAAGCATGGAGTTCATCCTAAGAAACAATGTATTTAGGTTCAAAGACTAATTTTACCATCAAAAAAAGGGGTACTGCGATGGGGACAAGGGTAGCACCCAGCTACGCTAATTTCTTTATGGGTGAATTTGAAAATCATTTCATCTGGAATCACACCTGGGCAAAATCCCATATAATTCTCTGTAAGAGGTTTATTGACGATCTCTTTTTCCTGTGGAGGGGAAATACTGAAGAAGCCCTCAATTTTTGTAATTCCCTAAATTACAACAACTGGGGACTATCCTTTAATACTACCATAAATAAAACAGAAATATAATTTTTAGATCTCATGATTTCATCCAACAATAACACCTTCACCACATGAACGTTCTTCAAAAAGGTTGATACGAAAAGTTATTTGGATTTCAAAAGTTGCCATAACTCCAAATGGATTAAAAATATTCCTTTTAGTCAATTCAAGAGAATCAGAAAAAACTGCACTAAAGACACTGATTTTGTCCAAAATTCTAAGTAAACTGTAATGGCAGGAAGGAGGTGAAGGGAAAGTGAGCCCTAATCTACCCACCGCCCTGTCCCTGCCTACTTGCAACGACCTGCCCTAGGCGACGAGGTACAACTGGGCGGCGGTCCCTACGCTGGCTAAGTGCACAGGAAGACAAACAGGGAACACGCAAGGGAAGGGGCAGTAGCCACGGAACGCCACGAGGAAACGGGGCGGCGAACGAACAGTCAGGACCAGGACGAAGTGAGTACACCCGAGCAGGCACAGAGACAGAAGCAAGCCAGGGCAAGCAAGCAGGTCAAGCAGAACTGCAGCAAGGCAGAAGCACGGCAGAAGCAGGCTGGAGCAAGCAGCAGAGGCCAGGAATCCAAAAGAATTACAAGCACTGAGGGAGAGCACAGGGCAGGTAATAAAGGGCAGGGGGCGGAGCTAACTCCGAGAGACCAGGCCGCGATAGGCTCTCCCACTCCTGAGCCTGCCACCCTGGTTGGTGGGAGATGGTGTCAGTCGAGCAGGTCTGGTCTCAGGTGTGGATTGATTAATCCCAGGAGTATAGCTAGATGAAGTACCTGGCAGATCCCTAACATAAACGCTTTGGAGAAAAGGGGTATCCTAAATATTTGTTAACCCATGCCCTCAAAAAAAAAAAAAACTTTATCCCAAAGAGATTGTCTACTACCCAAACCATCTAAAAAATTGGACAATCAGGGGAATCCAGAAATTACTAGAGAGAATTAGAATTTTAGAACTACTTTTAATGTTGCACATACAAAAATTCATAATACCCTGAATAAACACTGGCAAGTATTACGACTTGACCCTTTTCTGGAATCAACGCTCCCCCAAAAACCCACGGTAACCTTCCATCATGCCCCGACACTAAAAAATCTGCTAGCTCCAAGCAGAGTTCGACACTGGGACAACCCAAACCTTTCCATTACCCCAACAAGAAAGGGAAGCTACAAATGTGGCCGGAAAAGATTCGTATGTTGTAAAACTATCACACACAATCAAACTACTGTCTCATCTATCCATTCTGGAAACACCTTGATATTAAATACAAGCTGACATGTAAATCTAAATCAGTTATCTATTTATTACAATACACCTGTCCAGGGGCGTAGCTAAAGGCTCATGGGCCCCGATGCAAAAATTCTTACTGGCCCCCCCCCCCCCGCAAACTTCTCATGGCCGACGGTCCGCAGCCTTCAGCTGCATCGCTGGGTCTCCTAAGTGACCCAACAATGCAGCACTAGCAGCCGGGGCGTCAGTAAGGCTGGGTTCACACACCCTATTTACGGACGTAATTCGGGCGTTTTAGCATTGAATTACGTCCGAAAATGCGGATCACACACAATCAAACTACTGTCTCATCTATCCATTCTGGAAACACCTTTGATATTAAATGCGAACTGACATGTAAATCTAAATCAGTTATCTATTTATTACAATGCACCTGTCCGTTACAATATATCGGAAGCACCATACAACTTTAACACTGTAGGCCTAACAAGCACAGATCGAACTGTGCTAAAGGATTCATGCAGCACAGTGTATCCCGACACTGTGTTTTACATCATAGTGGGGATTTCAATTGTTACCCCATTACCCCTACAGATTATATAAACCCTGAAAAAATAATAATAAAAACCGTACCCGGTATAAACTTACGCTAACGAACGGGAATATACGAAGTCCCTCCTTTGCTTCAGAATAAAAACCGCTAATTCCCCGATATCGATCTTTTGGAACCCAGGAATATTTATAGCATCCCAATGCCACCTGGCGGTGCTAAGGTGGATCTTCCACTCGGAACAATCCCCGTCAGATTGATCCTTCTTGGTCACTGTAGAGTTCTGACGGACAGCTCCCTTGAGAGTTTGGCTGTCAGTGATAATAAACCGGAGTTTACCGTATGAATATTAAAGTGAAAGATTATGTAACTAAATGAACCTTCCTGCCTCCTCGTAGAGATCTTATCGTGGATTTACATAGGCATTATAAATGTTTAGATAATACTTACATTTATTTATTTATTCCTACCCGTGTTTTATTGTATTTAATAGTGTATTGACTTGATGGTCAGAAACATACCAGAAACAGTTCTGCCTTCTAATATTGTGATAGTTGCCGGCACCGCAATGAATAAAGGGAGAACTTGGCCACATTGTAAGTATTTGCCTTTTTAGTAATGTTTATACAACACAATTTGAACTCTGACCCTAGAGCCTCCTTTTAGTACTCTGCCCAGCTATATAAGTAACTGCCAGGAGAGGGTACGTTTTATGTATTTCTAGCCTGAGGAAGATACCAGTCCGGTCTCTAAACGCGTAGCTTTTATACTTTTATCCACATTGAAATATATTGTTATGAATCCAATCTTGTGGTCACTGACCAGAATTTGTCTGTGACTCATCGCTAGTGTTTCCGCACCAGCGAGGCTCACCAAGAAAACAACCAGAGAGGAACAGCGCAAATAAGAGGGATTATCTTTTTTTGTTTTCTTTTTCTTTCTGGTATTGTAATTTTAGTTGTGACCTCCCCGGTTCAATCTCTTCCCAATGTATTGGCTAGTATTGATGCCTTCAGTAAAGTTTCATACTATAAAATTAACGACACCAAATCGGCAATGCTGCCGGTTTATATATCCACATCTCTTAAAAGACGTATCTCTAGAATAGTTCCATGTAGTTGGGCAGATGGACATATCTCCTATCTTGTCATTAAACTCACAGCTAATTCATCTGATATGGTTGCCTCTAATTTTAAAGACCTTCTCTACTCTATCAGGACTCAAATTCAACAGGTCTCTGATGTTATAATATATTGGGTGGGAAGGATAAACCTAGTCAAGATTTGGTTAATGCCAAAAATACTCTATTATTTACGTCTATCCCTCTGCAAATACCATTAAGAATTATTACTGACATACAATCCATGCTTCTCAAATTTATTTAGGCAAATAAGAGGGCACGTATTTCTAGAGCTTTAATGACAATACATGTGTCTAGAGGGGGCTTGGGTGTAACAAATGTATATTTATATTACTTAGCTTCAGCCATGGCAGCTGTTAAATACTGTTGGAATCTGTCGGTCAGCTCTCATTGGAAACAAATCAAATGTGCCCATATACCTCGATACATATTAAAGCTGCCTTGTTAGGCGTCTCAGTTGGGTCACAAATTGACCATTGCTGTTTACCCACTACTAGACATATGTTTCAAGTTTGGAGCAAAGCGCTTAAAGGGAAGGTGTCATGAATTTTTTTTTTTATCAAATTGCTTTCATGATATTAAAATAAATTTTATTTATTTGTGTACTTGTGTTCTACTTTTTACTTTTTTCTTACTTTTACTTTTCTATGGGGGCTGCCATTTTTTTTATTCTCTTTATGTGTCGATTAACGACACATACAGAGATGGAATACGGCACATACAACCCATAGAGAATCCGAACGGGAGCCGTTCCATTCACTGCAGCGTACGCTGTCTGTGTTGGAACGGTGCATGCGCCGCTCCCAAACAGACCAAAAGGAAGATCTTTGGCAGAGCGAAATCCGGCGCCATTTTCATGTGGACCGGAAGCCACTGCCGGACAGTAAGATGACGACTTCTGGCCGCGGCTTCAGGCCATATGTTCAAGGAAGCGAAGGCGCAAAGAATAGGAGCGGAGGCAGCAACGGCGGCAGGAGCAGGTAAGTTATGTTCGTGTATGTGATGTGTGTATTATGTTCGTGTATGTTTGTGTTATACTGTCTGCTGAGCACTGTATCTAATCCTCCTACATTGTGCAGTCGCTCAGAAAATGGTGGCACACAGTGTAGGTGGTGTGAAGATTCAAACCCCCTCCTGGCACTAGCCAGAATAAGGGAGGGGGGATTGTGTGAGGACACTAGAGCGAGTGTGTCTACCCCAAATTTGCAGCATAAAGCAATGAGGTTGCTTTACCACATTGACCATGCTGCAATTTTGGGAACTGCTCCCTCTAGTGACCAGCACATGGAAATGTTATAAAATAGAATCTAATTTATAATATTTCCTGACTTGTGAAAAAAATTAAAAAAATTAAAACAATGTGTAATTACTTAAATAATAATTGTTTAACTACAAAAAAATTAAAAATAAATTCTAGCAACACATTCCCTTTAAGGTGTATAAAATATACAACTGTTCCATATTAGGTTGTCCTTTAATCTACCTTTCCCAATGGATTCCTAACCTAGACATATCTGTATGGAACTAACTAGGCTTGCAGCAGATTTCTGATTTGTTTGATGGGTTGCAAATACGCTCATTCACAGATTTACAGGTTAAATTTCGTATTCCCAAAATTTACTTGTTTATCTTTTTGCAAATTAGACATTTTCTCCAGAGAGGTTCCGCAGCTCTCCAGATCTTTGGTCAGTCCTCAGTGTTCCAAAGATTTTTAGATTACGATGGTACCTCACTGAAGGGTTTAGCCTCGGCTTATATGGCCTTACATACCTACGGGCCATTCCTCAATTTGAAGTACATGTCTCAATGGGAGACTGACGTGGGTCAAGTGTTTTTGGAGGAGGACTGGAGGGCTGCTTTGCTTCATTCACATAAAATATCCAAATGTGTTTGGAAAGGTTCAATTTAGATGGTAAATTACCCCTGTTCATCTACAACACATGCAGGCAGGTGTTTCACCTCTGTGCTGGAGGGAATGTGGCGCAAGGGGCACACTGTTTTATTTATGGTGGACCTGTAAATCAGTATACCCATTTTGGAAACATATTTTCCATTACATTTCCGAGTTAATAGGAGTAGAACTTATACCAACTCCTGCATTAGCACTATTAGATATGCAAATGGATGTGATCCCTCTCGAATTTTGTTTGCCTGTGAGTCATATCCTTATTGCCTCCAAACTTCAAATAGCCAAAAGATGGAAGACAGCTGAGGCTCTGAACCTCTCGGAGGTACTGAACAGGGTGTTTCCTCATTTTCAATATGAGTTGCATTTTGTAACTTCTAAAGGTTATAGAAAGAAATGATTATCAAATTGGGCCCCTTGAACAGAGACGCTTCATATTAAACTTCTGCTCTGTAAGCATTCTGTTACTCTATAACTTGTCATCATCTCCACTGAGATATATATTGCTGAAATAGTCTTGCTATTCTATATCATCCTGTTCCTTTTCTGTATTTAGAAGAATGTACTACTCATCGTTGACACCACCACTTTGTTTGTTTGTCTGGTTCTGTGATTGTTTGGTTGTTGTTAGTCTGTTTACATCCAAGATATATATCCTGATGTCTGACTATGCAAGATGTCTATTTGTAATGCGATGTGGAGTATGTATATATTATTTGGATGTTGTCATACTTTTTCCACTGTATTGATTTTCTGAGCAGAAAAACAAAAAACAATTACATTTCAAAATGCTCACTCTTGTTAATGGAGTGTTGATGATGCCAATAATAATAATAATAATAATAATAATATTAATAATAAAAATAATAATAATAATAAGTAGAAGAACATATTGCTATATATTAAGCTGTACTTTCAGCAATTGATTGTTAGAAAACCACTTAATTGACCTATAATGACAATTCTAGAGATTCCAGGCTTGCTTGTATCACGGGCATCTGGAGACAGTGAATTGCTAGACATGTGCAGTGACACTGGTGTTGTAAGTTTCTATAACTCAGGCTACGTAACAGCAGGTGTGTTGCAGCCCTTTTGTCTGCACTTTGAGAATAGCAGCTGTGAGGATACATTGCACTAGCAGCTGAAACATCTCAGTAGTTACAATGAGCTCTATGGCTTTCAGAAAACATACATTTCAACAGCTCATTCAAGGCATTATGGACTTTAAATATAGGCATCTGTGTGGGTCATTTTCACTTAGGTGGCAAAGTGAAACGTGAGAAAGACATTTTCCACTTGTGAGTTATAGCTTTCAACTGGTTTTCTGTCATTGCTACTGCTTTATGGAATATTAAACTTTTCTGTAATAAAATAACAACGTTTAAAATAAAATTATGCTGGGTTTTTCACAGTGCGCTTGTGTTGCATTGCAACTTTTTAATTTTTTAGATACATTTTCGTACAGTTTTCCACACAAAAAAAATGTAACATCAAGGAACAGTAGAAAATGGAGCAGAAGTGGACAAAGGGAGACAAGGGGCAATGGAAGAGAAGTGACCAAAGGAAGGCAAGGGCTCAATGCATCAGAAGTGGACAAGGTAGCAATGGAACAACGTAGGATAACAGAAGGCAAGCGTGGCATCTCACTTGACATTGCAGTTTATAAATTCCTCAACAGATGCTTGAGGTAGAACATATAAAGAAATAATTTAGTTTAGGCACCCCTAAGCAGGAGAGCAGTATAATGGGTCATTAGAACAGAAGTGGACAATGGAAGACAAGGGATTGATGGAACAGAGTAGAAAAGGGATCATTGGAACAGAAGTGGACAATGGAAGACAATGGGGCAATGGAACAGAAGTGGACAATGGAAGACAAGGAGACTGTAATGGAATCACTAGTTGAGCAATTCCTAGAGTGAAAGTTTATGGAATTGATCTGTAAGCTATTCCCCAAAGACAACTGGAGACCGTCTGGATTTAGCGTGCAAATAATCCGCTACCTCAAATATGTAACTACTCTGATCAGTAGAGTCTAAGGCTACTCTATGGTCTTCACCAGAGCCCACCGCAAGGCAGGTTGGATTTGGCTGCATAGAACCCAGGTTGCATTAACAGAACATTAACGGCATTGGAGGTGCAATGCAGGCAATACCAGAACAGAAAACCAGGCAAGTCGGGGGGTAATCAGCAAACAGAGTTCACAGGCAAGAGAGACTGTAAGTCCAAATCACAAAACAGAAGATTTACCAGGAGTTGCAAAGGTCAAAACCAACTGAGAGCAGAATGTACAAATTAGTGAGCAAAAGGGTTAATCCAAGACAAAGCCAAGCTCCAGTTCCAAGAATGCAAATAGTCATGTAATACAGGGTATAATCAGGATCTTGATCAGATACTTGAATACACCAAGAAAATCACAAGCACAAATGAAGGAACTGACCAGACATACATACTCCACCCTAGAATCTGGTAGGATGCAAACAGAGAAATGAGATTGGCTCTGCAACTCAAACCAAAACTAGGACTAGTAGTCATGACAACCTTAAAGAAACAGATGTTTCCTAACAGAGACAATGGAACAGAAGCGGACAAAGGAAGACAAGGGGGCAATGGAACAGTAGTCGACAATGGAAGACAAGGGGACAATGGAATAGAAGTGGACAATGTAATAGAAATTGACAATGGAAGACAATGGGACAATGAAACAGAAGTGGATAATGGAAGACAAGGGGACAATGAAACAGAAGTGGACAATGGAAGACAAGGGGACAATGTAACAGAAGTAGACAATGGAAGACAAAGGGACAATGGAACAGAAGTGGACAATGGAAGACAAGGGGACAATGAAACAGAAATGGACAATGGAAGACAAGGGGACAATGTAACAGAAGTTGACAATGGAAGACAAGGGGGTAATGGAAGAGAAGTGGACAATGAAAGACAAAGGGAAAATGGAAGAGAAGTGGACAAAATAAGACAAGGGGACAATGAAAGAGTCGTGGGCAATTGAAGATAAGGGGCAATGGAAGAGAAGTGGACAATAGAAGACAATGGGGAAATGGAACAGAAGTGGACAATGGAAGACAACTGGCAATAGAACAGGAATGGAAACAATAAGGCCAAACTTAACCCCTTAATGACCGGCCTATTTTGGACCTTAATGACCAAGCTATTTTTTACGTTAAGGCACACGACCATAGTTTTCATCCGAAATTATGGATCCGTAATTACGAATGAAATTGCGGACCCATTAAATTCTATTGGGCACGGACACCTTTCCATATATTTACGGATATGTGTCTGTGCCGTAGAAATGATTTGCAATATAATGAACAGACGAAGGCTCTCAGCCGAAACGTACGTTGGGTGTGACGCCAGACAGCACAAATCTAGGGGTAAGTTGCTTATACTATATATCCACATATACTTTTTATGTAACCATTTGTTTTGGTCTGGTGCTGACTGCATCTTTGCCTTCAAATGATTACTCAGACCTGGGACTCTTTGCATATTATCTAGAACACATTACATGTCTCCTGGGTTTATATATTTTATACACTATGTATAGCACTGAATGTGCTTTCATGGTTGCAGTTACTCCAAGCCTTACTCATAATACTTTCAAAACACATATATGCTTATTTATTATCCAATTATTGACAACTGTCTGGCCTCAATTGCTTCACACTGTGGTAATCATCTTTGATTTTAATGTGTATGTTTTTATATTTTGTACCAATACAATTATATATTTTATCAGTATAAGCATGGTTTTGACTCTATTTTTAGGTTTTTATTCTGACTATGTTAAGAGTCACCGCTGACGTCACCCGTAGTCATGGGCATTTTCTAATATATGCCCTCCCACCATATAATATATTATATATGACCTACTGATATCTATTTAGTTTCTTATTAAAGGGGTATTTAGGTTGTCCTCCATATTGGTTAAATATATTGAACATGTCCTATTTTTTCCCCCAATTCAGGCACAGACTGGCCCATAGAAGTCTTTGGGCACTTCCAAAATTGCGGAAGGCTACAGATGTGTATCCGTAGCCGTCGGATCCATATTTCAGCGCAGTAAATACCCTTATGGACGTGTGCATGAGGCCTAAAAACTGGTAAAGGTTCCTCTCCTCATGGGTCCTGGCACTCTTTTGACTTTCACAGTCCAAGATTAGAATTGTTTGCAATCAGGTAAATTTTCAAGCTCTGGATTACAAAAAATAGATTACAAACAATTAAAACAATAATTTTCAAGAAGCCAGAAGCCATAATTCTAGAGTGTGTTTGTTCTTTTTTTCTTTGCTATCAACATTTAGGTAAAAAGTTTAATGTTTACAAAACAGCAATATAATGTGGAATTTTATAAGACCAGAAGCAGAGGACTGAGCAGGGAGAACTAATTAGAATATTAGAATAAAGGTAATCTCATGCATTTATATTATATGCCGATTTGCTACAAATTTCACCCTTTGCTCTGCAAATCCGCAGTATACATAAAAATCTGCTGCATACCCTCAAGCCTGCTTATATTTTTTGTAAAACTTCATTGAAATACATTAGGTCAAATTTACTAATGAAAATACGCCACAATTCTGGGGATGCGAGGTCATGTACTTTTTTTTAAGTGTACATACATTATTTATGGCGTTTTTGTGGCATTTTGTAAAAAAAAGTGTGTTTTAGTACCTGCATTTTTACATGCTTAATTTCTGTGTGACCTTTTTTTTTACAGTGAAAATCATGTGATTTAATGATTTTTTTCTGTAAAAACTCCACAAAAAACGCCATTAAAAAAACCCACACATTGAAAAATTGTTTCTGATGACACTTGCATGGGCTTTAATTCAGTTCAATATATGCTACTCTGTTTCCAGCATAGTTGTCTGGTGGAAACATTATCGAATTGTATTTATGAGCAACCTGGAAAGTAACCCCTAAATTACTTGGCCTGGATAGACAAAAACTAGCAGGAAAAATCACAGTGAAACTGACAAATGTAAAATATAAACCATGATCTGGTGACTAAGGAGTACAACTCTCAAGTCGTGAAGTAATGAATCTAATGTGAACTCCCAACTAAAGAGCTGCAACAAGATTTTACTCTACAGTGTTGTCCTGCACATAGGACTTTTCTGCCCATACAATGTCTTGGTTCAAGCCCGCTCAGTTTAGAGGGAAATCTTTTAGGAGGCAGCAGCACCAGGTCACCAGGTAGTATATACTTATGTCTGCTTCAAGTTTCATATCAGGTGCTGAGTATGATGCAGGCGAGACATCATGTATGCTTCCCATCATTGCCTTCTCCATCAGATGAAAGGTTACTGAGATTTATACGTCTTAATCTGCCTCACATTCTAAACTAAGGCTGTTCTATGAGCAAAATAAAATGTAATTCTTGCAGACCTGCAGGAAATTTCCATAATGTGACAATGATGAACTTTTGCAGTCACCTTTGAACCCTTCATACAAAACCTGCAAGCGTTAACTCCGGTAGTGAGCAACGGCTTCTCACAATGCATGTTCTTCGCCACAACAAGTCTACAATTAATATAAGTAGAAGGATGCAAATTGTGGGCATGACTCCAAGCAGTAATATGTGAACCCCTGAGTTCTCTCTCTGGATTTAATGCAGACGTAGGTGTCTCGCTGCAGGTATATAAACAAATATAGCAAATTAATAAATAGTTTATAGCTGGTGTACATGTTTTTATGGCTTGCCTTCCATGTATGTGTTGTTATGTGCATTGATTATCTGCTTTGTACAGGGATTGGCTGGTACTCCAGGGTGAAGTCATTATATTAAGAACAATAACAATGCTGCATTTAGTATATACTACATATAAAACTGTCATAATAACCAAAACTGAGCAATGTGTGAAAATGTGTAAGTCTTTTTACTACCATGGTCAGCACTTGGCAATTGTCAGTATAAAATATTCGTGCAAAAACATGTATAAAGGACAGGCAGTGCAGAGGTGCACACAAGGTCACCTTTAAATTTCAATGTAGCTGTAATTCAGGGGGCAACCAAGGATGTAGACAATATTCTGTAGCTGTAAAAAAGCTGTTTTTTGCTGCCCACAACATTTATGTAAATACTTGTGTGTATAGTAGGTTTTCATCTCCTTTCTGGGGTTGGAGAAACAATCTGTGTTTGGGATTATACTGTATATATGGTACTTTAGCCAGCCAAAAGTTTTAAAGAAGTTCTAAATACAAATTCTGCTTCACTCCTACAAAAATGTAAACAATACTCATGTATATGATGAGGGACTATATAGGACCATAATAGCAAAGGATACCTCCAAGACGATATCTCCAATGGAGGAGCAGCTTGTAAGATCCTCTACCCTTCTTCCATTGAACATAGTATTCGTAGGTATCTTTGATTTTTATTGACCTATATGGTCCTCATTTGAATTCTATCTTGTACCCACATCTCAGATAGAGTATATTAACTGAATTACTGATGCTGGTAACATCTCTGTGATAGCAAACTCGTAATAGTATCGTGCCTACGCAATAACAAAACCATTTACAGGGAACCTCCACTGACACCTTTTAATCTCTCACCCCTATCGATATGTTTGTACCCTATGGAGTACAATGCTTTGTTGTTGTTTTTAGCTCCTTTATACTAATACATGCATGTGGTGAAAAATTAAAAACTCAGCCCCTTGAAAAAGTATTAGATTATTAGACCTTTTTAATTACCCAGTTCTGAGTATGAGATATCTTGTGACACACAGGCAGCAGCTCTCTCTGCCTTTAACAAAGCAGGAATTCACAGCAAAATCTAATTACCAAATCAGTAACTGAATTGAGTAGTCAGTCAGTTGCTTGTACTCAAAGCCTTGTCGCCACGAATCTGCAGCTTAGAATACTCTCTCAGTGGCTGCGGCATCATTGGGCCAATGATAAATAGCCAGTCCCCACTGTCAGCAATGGTAAATATATTCATTGGCATTAGGAGGAGGTGTGTGAAAATCCTCACAGATCCATGCCTGAGTCATTTTCACAAATGTAATGTTTTCCACACTTGTGGAGGACAATTTTATCTGCTTTGGTGTGATGATGCCAACTGCCACTCTGAATAACCTCTCTGACAGTACACTGAAGTATGGATAAGACAGTACACGGATGGCAAACTGGCCACTGGTCCAATCTGTTGAACCAGAAGTGCATGGGGTCAAGGCTCAGGGTATCTGCTAGAGAGGGGACAGGATGGAGGGGAAGGGAGGTGACGGAAAACTGTGGCCTGCTACTACTGGCCGGATGGCTTGTGCCGACAGTGCTGTTGCTGCTGCTACTTGCTGAATGGCGACACGTTCTTACTGGCAGGTGACGTGACACGGGTGTTTCCTCTTACATTATCCCGTCCATTGCCTTTACCAGACCTTCTTAAATGAGGCACCACTGAGTCTGCGCTGGTTATTCTGACCACAAGGTCTTTAGTTATGAAGAAAAAAAAATCTGAAGTCACATAGTCTGTCTAATTAAACTGCACTGTATTATTGTTTGCTGCTGTTGTTATTTTTGGCTAATTTTGATGCAGAGCAATATGTAAAATTCGGATGGCACTAATAGCAATTAGATATATGGCAATAAGATAATATATGCAATGAGTGATGTCACGTCCGCGACATCTAAATCAGCATGCAGTGTCATGCTATCAGCAGCAGTATTTGAATTTAAAATCTATTTATTTGAAAAACAATTGTCACTTGGAAACAGAGTGATGTATCATGGCGCTGTAAATGCTTGACGCAGAATAATACCCCAATTTTTGGTGGTACTATTATTAGCATTTAGATATATGCAAAACAATGAGTGTCATAATGTCCGTATCAGCAGGCAGGCTATTAATGTAAGAACTGTATGACTGCCTGCAGCAGCACTCACTCACTCACAGCAATGGCTGCCTGTGCCTGCAAAACTAACACACTGACACTGACCAATTCCTATCTTTCTCTGAGATCTATCTCTCTTTCAAATTACTGTAAATCTAAATATATATCCTCTTCCCCTCACTATGAAACACACACTAATCACTGATGCTAATCCATGATCTATCTGTATTCTGTGTTTAACTATCTTTCACTCTCTGTCTGACAACCTCTCTCTCCTATCTGTATCCCCACAAAGCTATGAGTCATCAGTGACTCACACCTATACCCTCAAGATTTTCTGTGGTAGAGGAAAAGCTGCCTGCAAGGCATTATAGGTAAGCCCTCCGGCCCGCCGCCTGAGGTAATGTGATTCTTCTTCTTTGTCTTCTTGTCATCTTCTGATCTGTTAAAATGGCGGCTGACACTTTTAGCGATTCTTGCAAGAAGAATCCCAAAAGTTTAGAATTCGATAAAATCCAAAACTTTTGGGAAATTCTTAACTAATTGTATTTATGTTGAATTAATTCACTTTTGTCTAGTGCGGATACAAAAAGTAGGAAAAGTATACAGAAGATACTGATATGTCTCCTCTCTTTTGTATTCACTCCTGTGTTTTTACTAAAAATAAATGCACAAAAATTGCACAAATCCTGCACATGTGTGATTCCAGCCTAAAAAAAAGACACTTTTTTTTGTAATTACACTTTGGGTTGGCTAAAAAAAAGAAAACAAAACACAAAGAGATCCTGGAATAAAAATGTTTAATCGTAACATTGTATTTTCAAATTCAATCATTGGAATTCTATTATATTACTCTATTTACCACTCTAGGTATGAGCTCATACATTCATTTAGTCGCTTGTCTCCAATGTCAAATACCATCCTAAACTTTCCTCTCCACAGGAATGCTTTGATGAAATTACTATTGACTAGTCTGTACACTTATATATATCCCAAGTTTTGACACAGGCTGTAAAAACAGCTTGGTCAGGACACAGTATATGCTAACGGACATTTTATATAACACTGAATAGTGCACAACAGTAGGCAAGGGATCTGTATGATACAGTTTATATACAGAATTTCTCTATATTTTTGCAGTGGCGCCGTTTTTGTAACTTAAATTCCATGTTATAAAGTAACTTTCCATATAAAGTTGATGCTTTGAATCGTAAGTGGACTAAAGTCATGGAAATATTTGTCCACCAATGTCTGTCACTCTGTGTAGGAATTTATTTTTGTATTTGCCTACAGTAAATATTAGTCAATGAATAAAAAGGGCTTTTTTAACCTTTCCCAAGACAGTGAGGGAAAGTGTATTTGCATACCTAAGGAAAGATTGAAATCGATTTTCTTCTCTTCTCTATAATCCCTTCATCTCCTATAAATAATCTTTCAGCTTACAAAATTTTATCCTGACTAATAATAATAATAATGGATATATGGGACATAGTTGGGTAGAGAACAATGCTTTTCTAGCGTGTACTAGGGTAGGTCTTATAGTTACTAGTTGTTCTATGATATAAATTGATTTTTGGAGTTTATGTTGGGAGATAACATAATAATACAATAAAAATATTGAATAGAGAGAGACAAGAACAATATACATATTAATTAACACCTAACCAGTAATTAATATTTTGGGATAATTTAAGTGATGGTTAGGGTCAAGTGGATGGTTGAAGTGAACCCCAAATGAGCAAAGTTCCCTTCTTCATTATAGTGTAATTCCTTTATTTACATTTTCCAAATTAGAGAGGCCTAAACATTGAAATTAATTATCTATTAATAGCCTAGTTCGCACTTGAAATATTTTTTTCGTTTTTTAGTAGTTTTTGTTGATGGATTCTATTCATTTTTGTAGAACTCAAACTGTTGCAAAAAGCATCAGTCTTCATCAGTCTGTATCATTTTTATTATAATAATTATTTTACAAGATCTGCCATAACCATTTTTTATTTTTTTTAAAGGATCAGTACTTTCTTTTTTGTTTTTTTTTCCCCCAGTAATTTAGGTCAATGGCTGACTGATGCATTTAGGCTACCAATTAATCTAATCACACTTGTGCTGGGTTCTGTTCTGTCTGGGTTTAGATGTTTTTTTACAGCAAGAATAGCTATTCTTGCCGTCAAATACACCGGAACCCCGATGGTAACCTGATAAGTCAACGGGATCTGTCAGGATTCATTTATATCCATCTGAAAATGGATCTGTAATAACTTTCATTGCATTATTGAAAAAGGAAGGCATGACTGTAGTGTGAGCAGAGGCTTAGCTTCTCAATCTGTTTAGATCAGTTGTAGAGAAACAAACATACATCAGAAAAACTGAAGTGTGACCTTAGCCTATCAAATGCTCAAACACTAAAGACTGGAATACAATGTGGGACGTTCACATTCCTAACTATACACACCATTGAGTTTTATTTTAGAGAAATAAATAAATAAAAAGGTTCAGATTATCTTTTTTTTTTTTTTTTGCCACTGAGGACACCATTAAGAAAATAGCTAAAGACTCAATTTATTGCAATAATCATTGCAACGATGAGAGAACCTTCCTTTGGCTGGTAATTGATTTATGCTTCATTTAAATGTATAGAGTGGTTCCAATATAATTTCTTACTCTTGTTAATGACACTAGCAGGACTAGAAGAAAAAGATGAAAATTCTCCATACAAGCTATTACATTTAAATAGATTTAATATTTTATATTTTAAAAAATCATTTGATGTAAATAGCTGTCATGAATCATAGAAAAGCTGCTGAAATTAAAGAAAATTGTTTTATTTTTTATTTTCGAGTTAGTGTTTAGCTTTCTATAAAAGTATACAGAGTTAACTATTTAACCTTCAAGGTTATTGCATTTAGAACTACAGTAACTATTTAAAGTGTACCTATTGTTTACACATTTTCCATAAATCTATAGGCTATGTAGAGATAATAAACGTTGTAATACAGTGTGTTACTCTTTCTCCTCTTATCAAATGCCTTGTTCTCCCTATACCTATTATAAATGACCAGAATCTCTGCACTCACTGAAAAACAACTTAAACTAATAGGTATAAAATTCATGTCTACATAAATGTCCTTAACTGCTTCTGCTGTGTCTGTGGGAAGGGGAGTATCTACAGATAGGCTACCAGTTCTCATGTCTCACAAAGGAGTAGTTGATTGTACACATTATTGTGGCTGGGAGCTCACCCAGGACACTAATCAAAACTCTCTGTTAGATCATTAGAAGCAGGCACAGAATTGCGGGTTTAGAGACGGGTTTTGTGCAGTGCTTCTGAGCATGGGAGAACATCAGGGCAGGTAGTCACTTCCGGAAAAGAGCTCATGAAAAACGGACAATTAGAGATGGTGCATGCAAAGAGGGAAAACTGTTAAAAATACATTAAGCAGGAACATTGTGGTCAGATACTGTTATTATTCAAGAGCACACAGATGGAATAATAGATACGCTTAAATACTCTACATTGTAGACTATAAATTTAAATAACCTGCGTGTCATACTACATTTCCCCAGCTTAGGTTGCTGAATGGGACCAGTTGGAACTTTCCTTGATGATAACAACTGTTCACCAGGGGTTTCTGAAGCCGGAGCTGTAGTGCTCAGTGGATTGTCGGGCCAACTTCAATGTAAAAAGGGGTTGTCATGATGAGGCATCCCTTTAACATAACAGTAATAAAGCATGTTCATATGAAGGCATGGGGAACAAATAAATACATATCTAAATAGGGTTTCCTTAAACTTGCTGGCACCAATGTGTTTACTTAAGCTTTTTACATTGTACAATAACCATTACAGTTAAAATCTGAATGCTCTAGGCAATATATCATATTACTAGCCAACTAAAATGATTATCAAAACTGTTCTCCATTTCATTTAGATGATGTTTTCACACTGTGCTGAGTTCCCCTTCACATTCTCAAGTCTATCATTTATACATACATTCGGTTTTGCCCACCAAAACCACACTTACAATCTGTTGCCCGACGTAAGGAATGTTAAACTGTAATGCTGTTATTTATGACTTTATATCTGCTACAGTTAAAATTCTAACCACATTTCGTATTTTAGAAACCACAGAAACTTGGGCTGGATAATTTAAGTATGACAAATATCCAAATGTACATAGATGGATCAGTTGGAGAGTTTTATTTATTACACATCTACATTTAAGAATATATTTAACATTGTGAGTGCTCAGAAGTACACTATATGGCCAACACCTGACTCATACCTATATGAGCTTGTTGGACATCCTATTCCAAAACTATGGATATTAATATGGAGTTAGGCCCCATTTTATGGATATAACAGCATCCAATATTCTGCGAAGACTTTGCACATGATTTCGGTATGTGTCTGTGGTAATGTGTGCCTATTCAGCCAAAAGAGAATTTGTTAGGTCAGGTACTAATGTTGGATGAGAAGGTTTGGCTTGCAGTTGGTGCTCCAATTTATTCCAAAGGTGTGCGAATAAATTGAGGTCAGAGCTCTGTGCAGGCGTCTCAAATTCCTCCACACCAAACTTGTCACGCCATGTCTTTATGGACCTCGCTTTGTACACTGGTCCTGACTCTTAAATTATAGTGGCAATTTGCATTAACTCTACATTGTCATAAAGAGTGATCAGATGAATTGCAATTAATTGCAAAGTCAGTGATTGCCATTAAAATTAACTTAATCACGAAAAAAAAACATTGCTACTGCCTTTCAGCGATGCCACAAAATGACCTTCAAACATAATTTCAGTGATCTTCTCGTTAGCTCAGGAGAAAGCGTTAACGAGGACAAGGTGGCTGATATCACTCTGTCATGCTGATTGAATTATAAGGGCAGACTGGTTGCTTTAAAAGAGAATGGTGCTGGAAATAATTTTCTTCTTCTGTTAACCATGGTTACCTCCAAGGACACATGTGCAGTCATCATTGCTTTGCATTAAAAGGGCTTTAGAGGCAAGGACATTGCCCGTAAATCAACTATTTATTGGATCATCAATAACTTCAAGGAGAGAGGTGGAATGCTGTGAAGAAGGCTTCAGGGTGCCCAACAAAGTCCAGCACGTGCCAGTACCGTCACCTCAAGAAGATTCAGATACGGGATCGGTTTAACACCAGTGCAGAGCTTGCCCAGGAATGGCAGCAGGCAGGTGTCAGTGCATCTGCACCTACAGTGAGATGAAGCTTTTTGGAGGCTGGCCTGCTGTTAAGAAAGGCAGCAAAGAAGCCACTTCTCTATAATAAAAACATCAAGGACAGACTGACATTCTGTAGGAAGTACAAGGATTGGACTGCAGAGGACTTGGGTAAAGTTATTTTCTCTGATGAAGCCCACTTCAGACTGTTTGGGACATCTGGAAGAATGATTGTACAGAGCTACAATGAGTCCTGTGTCATGCCAACAGTAAAACATCCTGAGACCATTCATGTGTGGGGTTGCTTGTCATCCAAGGGAATGGGCTCACTCATAAGTTTTCCTAAGAACACTTCCATGAATAAAGAAAGGTATCTAAACATCCTCCAAGAGCATCTTCTCCCAACGATCCAGGAGCAATTTGGTGAAGAACAATGCTTTTTCCAGCACGATGGAGCACAATGTCACAAGGCAAAGTGGCTCGGTGACCAAAACATTGAAATTTTGGGTCCATGGCCAGGAAACTCCCCAGATCTGAATCCCAATGAGAACCTGTGGTCAATCCTCAAAAAGCGGGAGGACAAACAAAAACACAGAAATTGTGATAAATTCTCCTAGCATCTGCCAAATCTAGATTCGTACATCACACTGCCAGTTAGCGAAATCTGATTCATCCTTTTAGAGAACATTCTCCTGCTTCAGAGTCCAGAGGTGGCATTCATTACACCAGTCGATGCTTGGCATTAGGCATGGTGATCTTAGTTGTGTACGCTGCTGCTTGATCATGGAAAACCATTTAATGAAACTCCAGACACAACGTTGTGCTGATGTCACTTCAAGAGGCAGTGTGGAACTCTGTAGTGAGAGATGTAACAGAGGATATGTTACTTTTTTATGCACCACAAGCTCTGGCACTTGGCAACCCCATTCTGTAATTTTGCATGGTCTACTGCTTTGTGGCTGAGCTATTACACCTAGACGCTTTCATTTGACCATAATAGCACTTACAGTTGACCAGGGAAGGTCTAGCAGAGCAGACATTTCACAAACTGACTTGTGGCAAAGGTCGAATCCTTTGACAGTGTCACATTTAAAGTCAATGAGCTCTTCAGTATGACCCTTATTACTAAAACTGTGTGTCTGTGGAGATTGAATCGCTGTGTGCTTGATTTTATGTCAAATAACTGCACTGAAACACCTGCTTTTTGTAACGCCGGAAGCAAGTCCCGCTCCTGCCAGCGGTCCATGCGGTCGGGTCTTATACCTTCCTCACTGACTTGTCCTTCAACGAGGTTGCCGACATCCTCTCCTGTCTTCTTTCTGCAGCTGCTCTGTCCCTACTGCCATTTTATTATCCCTACTGCTCTCCTGGACTATTTAAGGCACCGTCACCATCTCCCAGGTGCTGAGCAATTTTGAAACGACCTACAGCTATCCTGTGAAAGTTCCTGTTTGCACCTGATCTTTTCTGCTATTGCTACCAGTTATCCACTACCAGGCTTTGTCCGGTAATCCACCTGTGTTTGGTAATCAGTTACCAGCCTGAATCCAGTATACCGCTATCAGACTGCATCCAGTAATCCACTACCAGCTTGCTTCCAGTAATCTGCTAACATCCTGCATCCAGTAATCCGCTACCTGCCTGCATTCATTAATCCACTAACAGCCTGCATCCAGTAATCCGCTACCTGCCTGAGACCAGCTGCCAGCTACGTGCCTGTGTTCCACTATTTGCTATCCACTTGTCATCCGTTATCCGCAGTGAAGCCTCCATCTATCAAGGTATCGTCTACCTGTGTCCGTCTTGCATCTGTCCAGCCAGCAGCTACTCTTCCGGGACCACCTCAGGAGGTAGCGACCTGGCAGTTTCCCAGCAGCAAAGACTAGATCCCTTTATAGGGCTTAAAGGGTGAAGACCGGGGAGGCTGCTGAGACAACATCTTAGAGGTGGTCCTTATTAAAACTGGTGGAGTAGCCCCGTGGGTCCACATACCTGCTGGCTGTTACAATTTGCTCAGGCCATGGACTCCGCTTACAATCCGAAACCTACGGTGCAGGTCCCCTACGATGCCATTCAGAACCTCAGAAGTCGTCAGGACCAGATGTTGCAATATATGAATTACTTGACCGCACAGCACAAGGTTAAACCATCTCCTGTCCAGCAGGCTGCAGCTCAAGCAACAACTCTATCTAATGCTAAAAGGCTTCACCTGCCAATGCCACCCAGCTATGATGGGGATCCCAAGGTGTGGCCAGGATTCATCAATTTATGCCAGATCCATTTCCAGCTGCACGCTCACCACTTTCCCACCGACCAGACCAAAATTGCTTTTATGGTCTCTCTCTTGTCGGGACAAGCATTGGCATGGACCAATCCTATGTGGGAGCGTCAGGGACAAGAAACCTCAAGGCTTCAAGCCTTTCTACAGGCATTCAGGATTGTGTTCGAGGAACCTGGTTGAACTTCGTCAGCATCTTCTGCCATTCTGAATATTCTCCAGGGCAGTTCCACTGTGGGCCAGTACACAATATAATTCTGGGCTCCCATATGGTTTTAACCACAAATCGACACCATTTTTTAACTGATTGTTAATGTCCACCTGTTTTTTGCAGGTTGAGCGGTTTTAACAATCATTTAAAAAACACACTAGAGTTTTTGATGAGCGAAAAAGAACGATTTAGACCATTTTTGGATGCCTTTTTTTTTTATACACATAATCAGATCAATATCAATCAAAACTGGTTTGTGTAGATGGCCAATTGATCTGATTTAAATCATCTGTCAGAAAATGTATCGGACATGCTTAAAAATCTTTATCTGCCAATCTGCCACCAGGATTGTAATAACGTGCACGACCGCGGTCCGTCGTTTTGACTCACCCCTCGACGGCCGCGGCCATGGATCTGTGAGTGCTGGCCCACATCTCCTCCCCACGAGATGCCAGCACTCACTTCCGCTCCGCTCTTCAGTGTCCCGTAGGGTGCGCACGCACACTCGTGCCCAGCCTTAAAGGGCCAGCGCACATGAAAATATGGTTTTAATTAGCCCTAATCACTCTGGACTATAAAAGGGCCACTGCCAATTCAGTCCTTGCTTAGCGTTGTTTGTATCCGTCTGTTAGTCTTGCAAATGGTCCCTTAGTCGTATCCTGTTCCCTGTGTTCCTGTGACCTGCTACCTGTATCCTCTATCCCGTGCTGTATTTGTTCATGTGCCATCTCTAGTGTTGGAGTCGTGCTGTGCCGTCAACTATGCCTGCTGACTTACACCACGTCTGGTGTCATCTGCCACGTTTTGCATAACCTGCTGCCAAGGTCCCATCTGTGCCTAAGCCGTTGCTACTGTCTGGACTATTACAGGTACCCTTGTGCTCAGACTTTGTATTGACTTGGTACACTGTTGTTAGGCAAGCTGCTACCCCGTTACAGCGGTGCGGCCCAGTCGGTTCACATACCCACAGATCGTGACAAATGTAGTGTGTAAAAAGCATCTGAAAGACAACACCATTATAGGGAATAGGATGGTTTGATTTTAACAACGTACCTATGTGTGTAAACAGCTCTTATAAATATTGAAACTGATTTGATTGGTCAGAAATTGGTGTGTGTAAATCTAGCTTTAGAGATGCTGCCATATTGGATATATGCTACCCACATCTAAGAACCAAGGACATAACTAAATATTGGGCAAATTGTATAGACTTTTTATAGTACATTAAGAAATTCAAACATGCAGCTGTGCCGTAGTAGAGCATATTCCCCCAAAATGCTAGAATTATTTAAATTAAGAATTACAATACATTCTATTTTTTAAAGGATAAAATATAAAATCCCTTTAATATATATTCTATATTATGATTTTAATAAGAACAAAATATATTCTAGATTGATAAACTTCATAAATTACAACTTTATTCAAGATTTAGGAAACCTCTATTTTCTATGAGGCAACAACATCAAAGTAATAAAGAACCTTACATAGAGGGATTCTTCTGTATAACGTCTTTACTATGGCTGAAACTCTAAATATCATCCTAAATCAAATAGTTAGCCTTAACCAACATTTTCGAGGAATGCTGTCTTTTTATGTATATGACAAGTCATGGCTCTTGACCCATCAGAGCTCCACCTTCTTACCATTCTGATTCAAGGGATTGTCCCTTGGCGCTATTTCTGATTAAAAAAGGCAGACCCACTTTTTTAATCCCAGACAATCCCTTCAAATTCTGTTATTAAAAAAGAAACAGAAGCAGGTTTGGTTTATATAACACTATGAATTAGAATTGTGATTATGTAAGTAATTTGCTTATTCAAATTATTTTGGATGCCTTATGTTGAATAATATCAAAATAAATCAAAATAATATATTTCTGGAAACATAGGATGTTTCATAGAAATGTCAAATTTATTAAGTACTGTAATATGCAGCCAAAGTTTTGTGTTTCAGCTTCGTCATAAAGCGTTTCTTCAAAAAATGAAATTGTCATACATAACGTATATCCTTTTCCCCTGAACTTTATTTCCTTTTGGGACGTGATGATAAACAAAAACTCATGTAAGCAGGATATAGGATCTGATACTCCAGAGTCAGGAATCATTGTATATAAAGGAAGCTATTTCTGGCTCGCTAACAAAAAAGAATAACATCCAGGAAAATACAAATCTACTCAGGGACTGATGTATCAAATGCTAAAGGTCTGTGTAGAATGATTAACCCTTAATTTTACATTTCCAGGTTTGATGTTGAGATTGTAAAACACTATCTATATCTATCTATCTATCTATCTATCTATCTATCTATCTATCTATCTATCTATCTATCTATCTATCTATCTATCTATCTATCTATCTATCTATCTATCTATCATCTATCTCACATTAAATGTATTTCAATTTATTTTAAACACATTGTTAATATTGCTAATAACTATTTGTGCTTAAAAAGACTGGGTTAAAAGTTTATCATGACTGCAAAGCCCAATTTTGAGCACCCTTTACTGTAATTATTCTTTTAATTAATTATTTTAGCTGATCTGTAAGTTCAATGAATTCAAATGACGGGGTAGCTATGCAATGTATGACTGGCCCCATACACATCAGGTTGTTTGCCTACATTTAATACACACATCAGGAGAAAGCTCTCAACGTATACATTAAACGTAAACTGTGATGGATGGCTAACAATGGTATCCATCATGAATAGTCTATAATGGTATCCGCTCAATGAGTAATCCATACATTTTCATGACCCTGTTTATGACGTATCAATTAAACGGATACTATTATAGGCTGTGGGTCACGGATTTCACAGGCCCCTGTTTAAAGGATACATCGGGAAGCTCCAGTGACATAACTGTCCATATATGGACTAAAAGACTGGAGCTTCCTGACGCAGTTGAGGCCGTCCTGTCCACAGACTCTGGCCATCCTGTCTCCCTATGATCTAATGCCAGCACTGTTTGATTCTCAGGTATCACACACAGAACCCAACCCACCTGCATGACGGTCCTATCGCATCTTCCGAGCAGCTGGAGTACCTGACTGCTATCTCGGCCCGGGGAAGCGACATCACTGAAACTTCCCTGGATAGCCCCAGTGACTTACCTGGCCAGTTACATCACTAGGGCTAGCCTAGGAAAGCTCCAGTGATGTAGTTTCTCCAGGTGAAGACAGCACCAATGCTAAAAAAAAAGTGTACTATGCGGTTAATTTTTTTGGTGGGATCTAGCAGGGTGAAAAAGTGTAATCTACTAAGCTATTCTATCCTTTAAAAAAAGAAATACTGATGGAAACAAGCCCGGCGGAGGCCACAAGGACACTCTTTTGGCCTCTGTCGGGCTAATGGAGCACTTGGACACATTTAGCATGTACATCAGGGGATTTTCCGACGTACACTCTAAATGTAGGGCATAAATGTGATGTGAAGGGGGCCTTACAAGCAAGACAGTGCCTTGTGATTTCACTGTGAACACAGCTAATGTAAACCTTTAGGTTAGACCTTTAGAAGGCTTTCCTGTAGCAATCCTGTTTTCCAATACTTAGAGCTAAGTCAGTATATAGTTAAAAATGTATCTAAGATGGATCCCTAATAAGACTTAAAAATTTTAAAAAATAATTAACTTTTTTCAGCATTTCAACCATAATAAAAATACATACAAAATGACACAATAAACTTACATGTATCTCAAAATGGTACCTGAAAAAAATTACAACTAGGCCTGCAAAAGACAATGCCTGATACAGCTGACTTAAACATACTGACATAAAAATGGCTGTGTCCTTCAGGAAAAACTTTTTTTTATCTAATTCTCTCTACATTCTAAAGGCCCTTTTACATGGTACAATGATCAGGCAAACGAGTGTTCATATGAATGCTGGTTCACAAAATTAGTGTAATAAGGGCAACGATCAGCCGAGGAACAAGCCATCGAGTAAACGCTCGTTCATCGGCTAATCTGCTCTTTTATGCAGAAATAAAAATCATCAGCATATATCCCTGTGTATGATGAAAATGTATGGGGACAAGCAATTAGAGTAACAAGCGCTCGTCCCTATACGTATCCAATCATTGCTCCGTGTGATAGGATCAAACAAGCACTGATCAACAAGCTGTCTTGTCGATTGACGCTCATTTGGATGTTCCATGTCGGGCCGTGTAATAGTATCTTTAGGGATACTTGGTTCTTTCTTCTCTAGTCTGATTCTCTAGTCCTATTTCTGTTTCAGTAAATCAGTTTGTGTTATATTATTTTTTTATGAATTGAAATGCCTACTAAATAACCATATTTTTATGAGTGCTTTTTAATTTGTATCAGTGGTCTATTAAGTAATTATTACTTAAATAAGGCTGTCTATTTTAGAAATCCCATTTTCATATACCCTGTTAGGGTTTTCTGAGTTCGACGTCCTTATCTCTTGCCAGACCAGAGAATCGATATAAAGAGTCTCTCACTCTGGAGGACCTGTCCTGTCTTGCTTTACACAGAGAACCCATTGATTTGAATAGGAACTGTGTAATGCTTAATTTCCCCCGTGGTGGTGCTGCAGGGAAATGTAACACTTACTGCCAGGTGTCCCCATCAGCAGGGTCATAGTTTATAGTCAAGAGACCCTTCTTATCTAAAGCGGACAACTACTTTAGGACATATTTTGCTTTTTACAACAGAGAAAACATCTCGGTAACATGGAAATTTATACATTTACAATAAGACATAATAAGAAAGTTTTAAAAAACGACTGTGCCTAAGACCAATAAAATATATTTGTACTTAAACATACATACATATATACATATTCATAAACACATCAGTCTTTGGTATTACAATCAAGTCTGAAAAGACGACCTCCAGCCTAGCAGGCAGAGTTATATTAATGGAGCTCTAGAAAGCCATGTATTTTTGTAAAGCTGCCGAGTCTTTCTTGGCATGGTGCAAGCTGGGCCTTATATTTTGCCTTGGCTTCAGCTTATTTCAGTTTGACACAAGAACATTAGATTCACCTCTGAAGCACTGTATTTAAAACCAGGGGAAGCCTTTTCTATATTGGCTTTAGAGGCAATGTTGTCAATCTTCTTAGAGATGGAGAAAATCCTATCAGCTCCCTGCAGTGTCCCAGCTCACAATGCCAAAGCAAGTTTAACCTTTTTGTCCTGCATCAAAAAGCCTTTGGTCCATTAAGTATTTTCAACTAATCTCAGTGATCTCGTACCTTAAGCACTAAAAGGTTAGAAATCAGTTTAACGCTGAGAAGAATAACAGCTTTCCATGCTGCTTTCTGAAAGAGCTGTGCACAAACATACTTGTGCCAATGTTTAGTCCTTACTGATAGAAAATACCTAGACTCCACTGCTACAGACAGCTTAGTGTGACTGAAAAAAAATCAGTTATACTGTAATGTAGAAATGTGGAAATAACAAAGATGGTTACCTAAACAGACTTACCAATGTAGACTCCTGTGATCATTTATATTCAATTGACTGAAAGTAAATGTCCACATTTTAACCCCATGTCGTTCTTAGGTTCACAATTTTGTACCGATTAATTACTTTATATTTCTTTATAGCTAATTTTTTTCTGATACAGAGCTCAAAATCCCATGATTAGACATAGAATTTAAAAAATACAATTTTGGCTGCCTTTAGCCACCACTAGAGGGAGCTGAAAAGCTTACTGCTTACTGTTGAGTTCAATGTAGAAAGCAGTATGCAGTAAGCTCCCTCTAGTGGTGGCTGCAGGAAGCGAGCATGTTATCCTTCAATTCTATGCCTATGCGGGGGATTTGGAGCTCCCAACACTGTAAAGCTATATTAAGAATTTAATCAGCATATCATTTTTGCCCTAACAATAACATGATAATAAAAGGGATAGATTGATTTTAAACTTATAGAAAGCTTGAATGCACAAAAAACGTAATGTCCGGTATTCCATTGAAGTGGATACAACTGGACTCTTACTGCTCAAGTACAAGAAAACCAAAGTTAGTTGCATATTTTGTGATATTTTGTGATTTAAATGCAGAGTAATGAACTTTAGAATGGGTACAACATTAAAACATGGATGGAATTTACACTTAGTGTAGACAGATTGTTTCATTAATGGGGATGTCTCAGAACAACCAAGCTTTTTCCGTATGGTGTATTAGTCCTCTCTGGACCCTCCTCTTTTTGCCAGAGCGGAGAGCTGCTAAGAAAGAGCTGCTTACATACTGGAGGACTCAGCCTGTTCATGTGAATTGCTGACATGTAATACCACATTTCTCCTGCAGTGGCTGCTGCAGAGTAAATGTGTGGCCAACAACCGCAACTTTCCCCACCACTATCAGCAGACCACTGGGGGGTTTCAGAAGATGGATCTGTGGCGATCAGCCTCTCACAATGGAGCATTCTTCAGAAAAGGGGTTAAGACAAACCAAATAAACTCACTTAATATCACTTTATCTATCCAATGATCTATCCAATACTGATATTGATCCTAATGACTGTGACCGCAGTAGATCTATGAAGTAGTTTCAGTTAAATTATGTTCTCATTATGCAGGGCAGAAAATAAAAGCCATCATCTGATTGTTTGCCATTTTAAAGCATTTGACACTTCTGAAAATTTGGATCTTGGAACATAGTAAACCATCAATCTCATAAACTCAAAAGTAGTAGTTATCAGAGGCGTAAATTCTAGATGCCAATGCAAAATTTGCAACTTAGTTATTGCTGTAAGAGGTAAGTGTAAATATTTAATTACATATAGGATTTAAGATAAGCATTTAGATGGGAGGACTCCTTTAAATAACCTGATAAGTTACTGTATTATTCGTTAATGGGAGCAAATAAATAAAAGAAGCCTCAATACACATTTGCAATGACAGTATGCAACAGATCAGATTGTAAATTACTGTGGGCATCCTTCCCATGACATCAGCCAGCCATAAAGCTGTTCAGTGGAACGTCCCCCAGCAGTAATTTATCTGCATAACCAGCTCTGCTTTTATTAGCTTTAGCTACAAATGGTCTGATTTACATTGCCTACTGTATGTCTGTAACATCTACATGGTAGGTGATCACAGTGATTGCCCTGGCAATTTCATAGCAATAAGTGAATGTTTGGAGAATTCACACCTTTCCCAGCATCAAGGAACGATGATAAGCTCATCCTCATCAGTTAGTTTTAAAATGCGGGCACACTTCACATAGTACTCGTGCTTCATATGGGAAGTGATAATGACACACATACTGAGCCCCTTATTAACTTTGTCTAATTTGAACTGTCAGAAACGGATAAGAGGTACAGAAATACATTGTAAGTATATTGCATACCAAGAGAAATCTTTCACTGCTCCAGGGCTAGATTTTACATCAAGAGATAAGTATATTTCCATATAACTTCACCATTTATACACAAGTTAATTCACAGCTAGCTTAAAAAGGCAAATACATATGGTGTATATATAGGTAAATCTCAGCCCATAAGATGGTAACCACGCTAGAATCACTTCCATAGACACTTGGTAGGAGCCCATTGCAGGAGCTATATTATCAAGCTGTCAATTATTTCATGTGCTGCCATACGGATAGCATATTGTGGTGTTTTATAGGCATTATTACCATGAAATGGTGTGTATAAAATATATTTGCACCAACACTCATAGCACTGTCAAGGGCATATATACCTTAGAGCAGGAGTCTCAAACACGAACCACCATAGCTCCCTTGGCAGAGCAGGCCCAAGCAGGAGTGCGACGGCGAATGGCGAAGCCCCTGATGTCACTGTTCATATATGGACAGTGATCTCAGGGGCTTCCCCAGAGCTGGAGTCCCAGAGCAGAGCTTATACTAGCGCCCTGCTCTGGGACCCCTGCTCTGAGGAAACCACTGACATCACTGTGCATATATGCACAGTGATGTCAGGAGCAGATCTGGAGTCCCAGTCAAAGTGCTAGAAGCGGCACTGCTCTCGGACTCCGGCTTTAGAAGCCCCTGACATCACTGTCCATATATGCACAGTGATGTCAGGAGCAGAGCTGGAGTCCCAGTCAAAGTGCTAGAAGCGGCACTGCTCCGGGACTCCGGCTTTAGAAGCCCCTGACATCACTGTCCATATATGAACAGTGATGTCAGGAACAGAGATGGAGTCCCAGACAGAGCTCTAGTAACGCTCAGCCCGGGACTCCGGCACTGGGCTTGCCCCTGACATCACTGTCCATATATGAAGCTATCTACAACTGGGGGTGTGGAATTATCTAGGGGGGGGGGGTGGCATTATCTTCAGAGGGCACTGTGGCATTATCTACAGAGGGCACTGAGGCATTATCTATGGGTGTGTGAGGCAGTATCTACAGAGGGCACTGTGGCATTATCTACAAAGGGCACTGTGGCTTATTTACAGAGGGCACTGTGGCATTATCGACAGAGTGCATTGTGGCACTATCTAAAAAGGGGCTGCCCAATCTTCATATTCTTGTGTCTGCCAAACGCTGCCAACTGTGCAGCCAGACTGCATTTAGCGACACTTAAACTGGAAAACTGGATTGTTTAAAAAAGCACGTGGAGTAAACTCTCAAATTTCCAGTAAGTTTAAACCTAGTGGTATTATTAAAGTAATGTAGTATTGTTATGGTAATGTAGTATATAGTAATGTAGTAGTATTATAGTGAAGTATGCAGTATTATTATAGTAATGTAGTATTGTTATACAGGGTGGGCCATTTATATGGATACACCTAAATAAAATGGGAATGGTTGGTGATATTAACTTCCTGTTTGTGGCACATTAGTATATGGGAGGGGGAAACTTTTCAAACTGGGTGTTGACCATGGCGGCCATTTTGAAGTTGGCCATTTTGTATCCAACTTTAGTTTTTTCAATGGGAAGAAGGTCATGTGACACATCAAACTTATCGAGAATTTCAGAAGAAAAACAATGGTGTGCTTGGTTTTAACGTTACTTTTTTCTTTCATGAATTATTTACAAGTTTCGGACCACTTATAAAATGTGTTCAAAGTGCTGCCCGAGCATTCCTAGATGAACAGTTTCCTGGAAAGTGGATTGGTCGTTGTGGGCCAGTTGAATGGCCCCCTAGGTCTCCCGATCTGACCCCCTTAGACTTTTATCTTTGGGGTCATCTGAAGGCAATTGTCTATGTTGTGAAGATACGAGATGTGCAGCAACTGAAACTATGGATACTGGAAGCCTGTGCTAGCATTTCTTCTGCGGTGTTGCTATCAGTGTGTGAAGAGTGGGAGAAGAGGGTTGCATTGACAATCCAACACAATGGGCAGCACTTTGAACACATTTTATAAGTGGTCAGAAACTTGTAAATAACTCATGAAATAATAAAGTAACGTTAAAACCAAGCACACCATTGTTTTTCTTGTGAAATTCTCAATAAGTTTGATGTGTCACATGACCCTCTTCCCATTGAAAAAACTAAAGTTGGATACAAAATGGCCGACTTCAAAATGGCCGCCATGGTCAATACCCAGCTTGAAAAGTTTCCCCCCTCCCATATAATAATGTGCGACAAACAGGAAGTTAATATCACCAACCATTCCCATTTTATTTAGGTGTATCCATATAAATGGCCCACCGTGTATTAATGTAGTAGTAGTAGTATAGTAATGTAGTATTGTTATAGTAATGTAGTATTATAGTAATGTAGTAGTGTTATAGTAATGTAGTAGTGTTATAGTAATGTAGTACTATTATAGTAATGTAGTATTATTATAGTAATGTCGTAGTATTATAGTGATGTAGTAGTATTATAGTAATGTAGTATTGTTATAGTAATGTAGTATTATAGTAATGTAGTAGTGTTATAGTAATGTAGTACTATTATAGTAATGTAGTATTATTATAGTAATGTCGTAGTATTATAGTGATGTAGTAGTATTATAGTAATGTAGTATTATTATAGTAATGTAGTATTATTATAGTATTGTTGTATTATTATAGTAATGTATTAATATTATAGTAATGTAGTATAGTATTGTAGTATTATAGTAATGTAGTATTATTATAGTAATGTAGTATTGTTATAGTAGTTCGAATAACTAATTGATTAACAATAATTTTGTATTGTATCAAATTTGAAAGTAATGCGGCCCGTCAACTTCACATTTTTGAACGTATACCCTAATGGGGCACATGGAAAGGGGTTGTTTGATGACAACATATCTTTAAAACTGGTTTTCCATTGTAATTTTTTATAAGGTAGTATTTCATACAGCACCTCAAAAATGATAGTGCTATTGCTTCGCAACACACACACACATTGTGACACGATGGTGTCAATTGTATCAGAGCTCTCTCTGCAAGGAAAGACAGTGTGGTAGATTTACTATTGTTGCGCCAAAATTCTGGCCTTAGTTGCACTTTTGCGCAAAGAATTTAAAATAAATGTATCAATAAAATGCTCCAAGAAGAAGAGATCTTTGCAAAACACCCGACAAAGGGCATGGCTTAACAGAAAATGGGGTGTGACTTAAGATGCAACTTATTACACCATATTGGACCTTAGTAAGCCAACCAAGAGGTTGTATAAAGTTGCGCCAAGTTTACCATCCAGCATGAGCCACTGTGATAAATTTGGCGCATCTAGTCTTATTCTAAGCTGTCTGAATTTAAGACAATATTAGTAAATCTGCCCCAGTAAATCTGCCCCAGTATTCTTAGTAACAATTCAGGGCAGAAGAGATTATCTCCTCAAATTATTATTTTTTTCTAAATAAAGTAATTTTTTTCAAATAAATGGGGTTATTCCACGATAAAGATGCTATTAATTTCTTCCTTCCAAAATAAAAAAAAATTCTTGCTGAGATATAATTATTTCTTATATATATGCCTATATATATATATATATATATATATATATAAAAGCCCGAACTGCCTGATGTGGCAGCCTGAAAGGAGCTGGGCGGGGCCCCCTGCCCCTCCGGACCTGGCCGCGGTCGCACCCTTCACACCCGAAATCGTTACCCCACTGGCATTGATCCTTCTGCAGCTGTAGAGCAGAGCTTATTCTTTGCTTCTCAGGAATAAAGCCAAGTATGCACAGTAAGACTCCGAGGCCTTGATAGTTTGAGAAGAAAACTGGCCACTATATTGATGTCAGGAAAAGTTAGGGAGACAGCAAAGGGGGGAGGGCTAATACAGGAGAGCCACACACAATGCAAGTATTCTTGGGACGTGTAGGGACTCAGGATTTAGCATTTAGGTTTAATTCAAAGTAAAAGAAGTAGTGAGGCAACCCCTTAAATATTTGACGAAATATGTCCAGAACAGGTGTGAATTCTAACAATGTTATACGTAGGGGAAGCTGGATGGAATTTTTAGATGAATTTTGTTCTGCCATAAAACATTTCTATGGCTAAGTTATAGTTATGATATGATACATAGGCTATAATTTGGTAATTACAATTTAGTGGCTGTTATGTACATTTTTTCTATGCTATTATGTAGATTTTTTTTCCATTATAACGTTTTAATAGTGCTTATGTTTTTGCTTGAAGGAATGACTGTCAAAAATGCTTACATTTATGCATTAATACTTGTCTTTGGGGAACATTTTGATTCTGATGATGGAATGAAAGTCTATTTGTCTATGGCAAATTGAAAAATAGGAGTTTTACAATGACTTAAATCTTACTTTTTAAGAATGTAAAGCGCTGCTCAGTCAAATATGAACACAGCTGTTGTCAAATCTTTCTGTCCATTTGGGGTTTAGTTCAAAAATGAAATAAGAGGTTTGTTCATCCCTGAAATACCTTAGGCTTCGTTCACATATGCGTCAGGGCTCCGTTCAGGCATTTCGTCGCACCTTTCCCGTCAGGAGAACCCATACCATGGGTTCCCGTTTGCATCACCATTGATTTCAATGGTGACGAATCAGGTACAAATGGTTTCAGTTTGTCATAGTTGTGTAAGGGCTCCGTTATTTTGACGGAAGCAATAACGTAGTCGACTGCGCTATTCATTCCATCAAAACGACGGAACCCTTACACAACGGAGACAAATTGAAACCATTTGCACTGGATCCGTCAGCATTGAAATCAATGGTGATTCAAATGGAAACCTATTGTTTCTGTTTGTTTCAGTCAGGGTTCCATTCATGGGAACCCCTGACGGAAATCTCAGACGGAGCCCATGAATGGAGCCCTGACACAGATGTGAACGAAGCCTTACATGTGCTTTGCGATTAAGAGATCAGAATGTGTCCGGTCTATATGGCAGTCGTATAATTAGATAGATGTAAATAAGCACCTGTAAATACAAGGACTTAGTAGAATTATTAATAGTGGTAAGCACAGTTGTCTAGCAGCACTGGGATCATACGTACGAATCTGACCACACATTTGTGGGTTTCCTCTGGGTGCTCTGCTCTTCCTACACAGTCCAAAAGCATACTGATAGGTTAATTGATTACCATAAAATTGTCCCTAGTCTGTGTCAGATAGGAAAATTAGATTTTCCCATTGTGGACAGGGACCGATGTGAGTGATGATGATGCTGGCGTTATGTAAGCAATATAAAGAAATAAGGAAGCATCCAACAGATCAGATATATATTATAATTGCCATTTTTCCTGTTATGGAAAGTACAGATGTAGCCGTCTTTACCTTGACTTTTAACATATTAAATAAGCAGTGGCTAGATCTCTTATCTTGACTTTTTCAATGACTTACAATGGCTTTTCTTGTAAGATATCACGTTGCAGAAAGTTATAACAGTCAAGTTAAAGATGGCTACATCCGTACCTATCCACACCATGCTTAAAACATCTGAGGTCTTTCTGATACTCATGTAGTGATGTGTGCATGTCTAAATGTAAATTTTGCGCTCATCAGTGGCAGCTTTGCAACCCTATGGTCAGGGTTGTATTTAGAGTTGGTGCTGCCCTAGGCACTTTTAGTGATGACGCCCCATAACTCCCTAAGATACGGAAACAGTGTAGCTGTAAGTCTACAGGCACATATTTAGACATACAGGCAAATATATATACACACACACACACACACACACACACACACACACACACACACACACACACACACACACACACACACACACACACACAGGCATATACATATACATATACATATACATATACATATACTGGAATATATACAATAATATAAAGGCATATACACACACACAGGCACATGTAGACACACACACACAGTACAGATAATGTGGTAGATGTTATCTGTAGTCCTTTGTAACACCACAGATAACACAGAGTGATAACTCTCTTAGTACAGATAATGTAGTAGATGTTACATGCAGTCCTATGTAACACCACAGATAGCACAGAGTGATAACTGTCTTAGTACAGATAATATAGTAGATGTTACCTGCAGTTCTATGTAACACCACAGATAACACACAGTGATAACTCTCTGAGTACAGATAATGTAGAAGATGTTACCTGCAGTCCTATGTAACACCACAGATAACACACAATCAGGGCCGGCCCTATGGGGTGTGCACAGGGCTCTGCCTCTGCTCTGTCCTCTGCTCTTAGTTACACACGCAGAGTAAACAGGAGCCGAGCAGCAAGGGCAAAGGAGGAAGCTCCGCCCACAGCCCGTCCTGCAAGAAACCTGTGAGCCTGTGCAGCAAGGAGAGATGGTAAGTGTATATGTGTGTATATATGTGTATATGTTCCAGTATGTGTGTGTGTGTGTGTGTGTGTGTGTGTGTGTGTGTGTGTGTGTGTGTGTCTATATATGTGTATGCATGTGTTTATGTCTCTTATGTGTTTATGTCTCTTTGTAAGTGTATGTGTTCAATATTAACGTAGAACAGATAAAATGAAGATATCTGTGCTGCCCCTATATATGCTGCAACATATATACTATGCTGCCCCATATATATTATGCTTCACCATATATACTGTGCAGCCCCTTATATACTATGCTGCCCTTATATACTATGCTGCCCCTATTTACTATGCTTCCCCTTATATACTGTGCAGCCCCTTATATACTATGCTGCCACTATATACTATGCTTCCCCTTATATACTATGCTGCCCCTATATACTATGCTGCCCCTATATACTATGCTGCCACTATATAATTTCCTGCCCCCATACACTATGCTGCCCTTTTAAACTTTGCTGCCCCTTATATACTATGCAGCCCCTAAATACTATGCTGCCCCTTATATGCTATGCTGCCCCATATATACTATGCTGCCCACTATATACTATGCTTCCCCTTATATACTATGCAGCCCCTTATATACTATGCTGCCCCTATATACTATGTTGCCCCTTATATACTATGCTGCCGCTTTTATACTATGTTGCCACTATATACTTTCCTGCCCCCATATACTATGCTGCCCTTTTATACTTTGCTGCCCCTTATATACTATACTGCCCCTAAATACTATGCTGCCCCTTATATGCTATGCTGCCCCATATATACTATGCTGCCCACTATATACTATGCTTGCCCTTATATACTATGCTGCCCCTATATACTACATTGCCCCTTATATACTATGCTGCCGCTTTTATACTATGCTGCCACTATATACTTTCCTGCCCCCATATACTATGCTGCCCTCTTATACTTTGCTTCCCCTATATACTATGCTGCCCGATATACTATGCTGCCCCATATATACTATACGGACCCCTATATACTATGCTGCCCCTATATATTATGCTGCCCCACATATACTATACTGCCCCTTAAGAGAAACACCACATTTTCATATATGGTCATCTATAAAACTTTAACCAATTCATGGCAATTAATTCATCTGTGGTGTTACATAGGACTGCAGGTAATACTACTACATTATCTGTGCTCAGAGACACAGTGACAACTCCCTGAGTACAGATAATGTAGTAGATGTTACCTGCAGTCCTTTGTAACACGACAGATAACACACAGTGATAACTCTCTTAGTTAAGATAATGTAGAAGATGTTACCGGCGGTCCTATGTAACACCACAGATAACACACAATGACGACTCTCTGATTACATATAATGTAGTAGATGTTACCTGCAGTCCTATGTAACATCAAAGATAACACAGTGACAACTCTCTGAGTATAGATAATGTAGTAGTGTTACCTGCAGTCCTATGTAACAGCACAGATAACACAGTGATAACTATCTGAGAACAGATAATGTAGATGTTACCTGCAGTCCTATGAAACCCCACAGATAACACACAGTGATAACTCTGAGTACAGATAATGTAGTATATGCTACCTGCAGTCCTCTGTAACTCCACACTGATAATGTAGTAGATATTATCTGCAGTCCTATGTAACACCACAGATAACACAATGATAACTCTCTGAGTACAGATAATGTAGTAGATACACACACAGAAACATATACACATACAGACACATATATAGGCACTTAGGCACATAAACACACGCACAGAGACACATATACACACATATTGGAACATATGCACATAAAAATACAGGGACTTATACACACAGACAAATATACAGACAGAGACATATACACACACAGAGGAACATAGACACAGACAGGTACAGATAGAGGCCCAAACAGCAGGCAGATTCTCCATTAGGCACTTCTTGCAGGGGCGGGCTCTGAGTCTAAGACACTCCCACTGTTCTTGGATTGGCTACTGCTGCTCATGTGAGCGGTTCTGTCTGAGAAGCGCTAGTGTAGCCACCACCCCCCTGCCCTGGGAGTGACCTGGCCTTAGAAGAAAATAAAAATGTAAAATAAATAATGCTGCAGCCCCCTCCCTTGTGGACACCCTAGGCACTGCACCCACACAGTGCCTAGTGGCAAATACGGGCCTCTCTAGTTATTTCTAAAACCTTGTTTACCAATTAAAAAATGCAAATGTCTTATTTTTTATGCATTCTTTGTGACCTGCTGTAGTCCTATAAAAATTCTTCTTTTTCAGTTTCTTTTTTTTCTAAATCATGTTTTTATTAAAACATTAAATCCCCTGTGAGGGGAGAAGAAGGCACTTTGGGCTGTTTTAAATGTCATCTCTCAGTACATGGCTGATGGAAGGTGTTTAGCCACAACAACCATGGATGTCAACATGTCGTCATGTGTCACATTGTCTTTATGTTTCATCCAATAAGAGATGCCTGACTTCAAAGTAGAATAGACAATTAGCGTTGCCTATTCAAACACTGAAATGTCGAAGTCAACAGATAAAATAAATCGTCCCAACCCGTGTCCTGCAGTTGTCTAATCACCCTATGAGAACAGTTACAAGCCTGCAAATAATAAAAGGGGCGTTATCCGACAATCTCGTCGTATGTGTGCAATCTCGTCGTATGTGTGGATCTCATTAAATGTACAGTGGCGACGTTCTGACAAATCAATTATTTGGCCAATCCGGGTTAATCCCCAGAAACCCAAGTGCGAAACATAGTATGATGGTGACCATTCCGAATGTCATGATTTTTAGCCCAGGGAAGGAGAAAACAGAACTTGTGGTTAAGGCTTAAGTGTTGAATACCCTTGGTCCATGTTTTTCACGCCATCATGACAAGGGTGTTAGCCTGTTGCTCGGTTGATAAGGCCAATTAAGGAGCATGGAGAAGACATGTCAAGTAAGTAGGTAATGAAAAATGACTGATGTAAAATATGATTAGTAAAACATGAAGTTCCAGTTAGCCAGTCTCCAAACATCCGCAATTGAGCTGCCATATTGTATAAATGGATTTGGGGAAAGATGTTGCTGCAGGATACACAGACTCACCTGAGGTCTTTTATAGCTCCATATAAAACCACAAAACAGGGCATTAATGCTTTTAAAGTCCACTGGTCTCAAATAAATAGGTAAGGATTGTATCAGCTACAGCAATTTGGGAATGACTACCATTTTCAATAGATACACTTTAGCCAAAAATGAAAAAGCAAAATGTTTCCAGGTCAAAAGTTGGGACTCCAGATATGCCACAAAGGGATCCACATTGCGTTTATAAAGGCGTGATGGTTGTCTCATAATGCGAACGCCCAAGAAGGGAAGATATTCTGAATTCTACTTAAAGGCATATCCCCAGGACCAAGTCCGTTTAGAAGGGCCTTTGAGAATCAAAGCCTCCGATTTGTATACATTAATTCTAAAGCCCGACGAAACCATAATATGTGATATCACAAAGCATATGTGGGAGGGAATCGAGCCGCATCAATCCCCCAACGGGCGTGTCCCAGTACTTTAAGGTAGTTTTACACAGGACGATTATCGTGCAGACGCGCGTTCGTAGAACGCTCGTTGATGATAATTGCCCTTTGTTAACAGGGGAACGATCAGTAGATGAAAGAGCAAACGCTCGATCATCTGCTGGACGTATTGTTTTAACAAAGTGAAATATTATCGTTGTCGGCAGCATATCTCTCTGCGTAAACAGGGAGATGCGCTGCCGACATGATAATAATGTATGGGGGCGAGTGATCGGAGTAAAGACCGCTCGTCCCCATCCATAGCTCCGTGTGACAGGAGCAAACGAGTGCCGATCAACGATGTCTCGATGATCGGCACTCGATGCACAGGCCGCATATTGGCTGGTGTAAAAGGGCATTAAGTCTCCAGTAAAGATTTAGCAGCTGGGTCATTGGTTTTAGAATCTGAAGTTCAAGAGTCTACAAATGTTTGACTTGATGAGATCTGCATTGTGGGCATTGAATCTCTTTTGATATTCCTTCCTTTTAAATTTAAGGTAAGAGATTATATGTTCTCGCATAACCGCCTTGGTGGTTGACAAAAATAAAGCCACATCATCCAGATGAGTAATGTTATCATCCATGTAGTTTGACCAGTGGGTAGAGAGATTTTGTGGAAGTCATCAGAGGTCAAAAGATATGAGGGAAACCGCCAGTTTTGACTATGAGGTACAGGTGTGCCTATGGTGAATTTTATACAGATCAGAGAATGACCAGATATAAGTATGTTCATGAGGTCAGCAATAGTGAGTGATGGGAAAAGAGAGTTCGGCAGTAGGAAAAACTCAATTATAGAATGAGTATTATGGACATGTGAGTAATGTATGTAATTAAAAATAACAGAGGAAAAAGGAAATGGGAGGAAACCTCCAGCTCACCAATCTAACACTCCAGTGTTTGTAGTCGCCCGGATCGACCGCGACGGCACACGGCAGCAATTGAAGAAAAAACCAGAGGAGATCCAGCGATAAAGATGTTAATAGGAAAAACTAGGTTTCCACTTTATTGGAGTACAAGATAAATGTAATGGCAGGAAGGAGGTGAAGGGAAAGTGAGCCCTAATCTACCCACCGCCCTGTCCCTGCCTACTTGCAACGACCCGCCCTAGGCTACGGGGTACAACTGGGCGGCGGTCCCTATGCTGTCTAAGTGCACGGGAGAACAAACAGGGAACACGCAAGGGAAGGGGCGGTAGCCCACGGAACGCCGCGAGGAAACGGAGCGGTGAATGAATAGTCAGGACCAGGATGAAGTGGAGTATACCAACATGAGCACGGAGAAGGAAGCAAGCCAGGGACAAAGCGAAGCAGGTTAAGTGGAACTGCAGCAAGGCAGAAGCACGGCAGAAGCAGGCTGGAGCAAGCAGCAGTGGGGCCAGGAATCCAGAAGAATTACAAGCACTGAGGAAGAGAACACGGCAGGTAATAAAGGACAGGGGGCGGAGCTAACTCCGACTGACCAAGCCGCGATAGGCTCTCCCACTCCTGAGCCTGCCACCCTCGTTGGTGGGAGACGGTGTCAGTCTAACAGGTCTGGCCTCAGGTGTGGATTGATTAATCCCAGGAGTATACCTAGACGTAGTACCTGGCAGATCCCTAACAATAAATGCTTGAAAAACACCAGGAGGAAAAGACAAGGTGGTGATATGCGGCAATAGATAGCCATGGCTATCTATTGCCGCATATCACCACCTTGTCTTTTCCTCCTGGTGTTTTTCAAGCATTTATCTTGTACTCCAATAAAGTGGAAACCTAGTTTTTCCTATTAACATCTTTATCGCTGGATCTCCTCTGGTTTTTTCTTTAATGTATGTAATCCCTGGAAATCTGGTGTATAATGCGCCAGGGGTCACAAAGTGAAAAATGTTCCATTATCGAGAAAAGGCTAGGTGCCCCCATGCGGTCTTGTTGGGTCGAATTAGATCTATCTACTTCAGAATTTAGAGTCAGGATAAAATCACCACCCAGGATGGAGGAAGCATGTTGGAAGCAGTAGATTGATCCTCCCCTGCTATGCTACTATGCTGCCATGCTACATTATGCTCTTCCTGTGGCATCCAGTTGCTTTGTGTTTCGCTGCGCTGTAAAATGAACCCATTTGAGCCCAGCCAGAAATTGTCCTGCCCGACCCAGACATCGTGAGCTGGGAAACTGAGCGATAACGGACCTCAGAAGGGTAGGACAGGACCGCTGATAGCGGGTCAGCCAGCACGCGTGTCTCTAGGGACTGAAGCACAGCTCGTTCCCCTCCACCGCTTCACTTCACTCCTCTATTCTCCTCCACTATCAGCACGACTAGTGGCTACTTACTTGCTGGAGCTGCTGAAGTTGTTGGGTCTCGATCGGGAGTACTGCCTGGACACAGTGGATACTTTGGATTGACATCGGATGTACATCTTGCTCGCACTTTTCTGGTCCCCTTTACTAATTGGTTTCCCCGCAGGGGCCCTGAGGTATTGGATGAGTGGAGGTCATAGCAAAAAGTGAATCCTGTCTATGAGAACATAGTGAGATCTGCCCTTTGAAACAGTGCTATATTGCTACAAATGTTCCCTTTTTTTCCCCCCCTCCCCTCCTTGTTCAGCTGGTACTTGAATGTTTACAATCTGAAAAATGTATTACTCATAAATCTGGTATAACTAGCTACCATAGCTAGTTGCTGGGGCATCTGAACACCTTTAATTCTTTTCTTTGGAGAGGCTTATTTCAACTACTGTACTCTGTGTGTAAAGGTAGTGCTAAATAGTATCAACTCTGGACATTGTACAGGTTGATACTCTTAACTGCTGCAGGCTAACTTAAGAGCTAAGTAGTATATATAAAATGGCCCCTAAAAGTCGGAAATCACTCAGCCCGACACAAGAGGGAAAAACCTTGGGAAAAATTGATAGGTTTTTTGCCTCACTAGCGCAACAGAGTAAAACCAGAGCAACAAGTAAAATAATGGGGGAACCAATCAGAAATGCCATCCTTAATGGACATTATGGAGGCAATAAATAAAGTATCATCCCAAGTTGGGAACGTGAGTGCGGATATCACTATCCTGAAAGAAGAAGTATTCAGGATAAGAGAAAGATGTGCAGAGGCTGAAAGTAGGGTTAGCACTATTGAAGATGAGGTGACAATATAAAAAAAAAAAGAAGTAAAAGAATAAAAAGAAGGTAACGAAATTCTAAAAAATAAAGTTATTGATCTGGAAGATCGATCCAGAAGATGTAATATAAGAATACTGCCACAATCTGTGGGTGTGTGGACCCCCTGGGCTGCACCACCGTAGTGGGATGGCAGCTGGTCAAACTACAGTGTACCAAGTCAATATATATAGTCCAAGCACAAGGGCACCTGTAATAGTCCAGGCAGTAGCAACGGCTAGGCACAGATGGGAACTTGACGGCAGGTGATGCAGACGAGACAGATGACACCAGTTGTGGTGTAACACAGCAGACGTGGCCGATGGCAGAACTCGACTCCAACACTATAGCAGGCACAGGGACAACTAAAACACGGGATACTGGATACAGGTAGCAGGGCATGGGAACAACAGGAATGGGATAACATTAAGGGACCATTTGCAAGACTAACAGAGGAATACGAACAACGCTCAGGCAAGGAGTAAAAGGGCAGAGCCCTTCTTATAGTCCAGGATGATCATGGGCTAATTACTGATGATTTACATGTGCGCACTGGCCCTTTAAGGCCGTGCGCGAGCATGTGCGCGCACCCTAGGGTACACAGCAGAGTGGAGCGGAAGTGAGCGCTGGCGTCTTCTAGGGAGAAGATGGGGACCAGCGCTCACAAGTTCATGGCTGTGGCCGTCGAGGGGAGAGTAATCCCGACGGTCCACGGCCGTGGATGTAACAGATACTAGACATCCAGGAAGGGGAGTAGAATAACGAGCCAGTATAATTTATGCAAAACTGTATAGTTTCACAAATAGGACAAGACAACTTATACTCAGCATTTGAAATTGAGAGAGCTCATAGGATACCATCTACGTCCAGCTTTTGGGGATCGACCTAGATCTATCATTGCAAAAATAATGTGCCCTAAAGATAGGCACTCTATATTAAGGAACACTAGAGAGAAACAATGTTTGCAATATAATAATCAAAAATTTCCAGTGTATCGTGATTATTCCTTTGAAGCGCAGCAAAAAAGTCACCCCTTTTTCAGACAAATAAGAGACTGCAAGCGGCAGGAATCAAATACTACCCAGCAAAGATGAGAGTGATCTACCAGGTAAAAGTCCTTTTCTTCCTAACAGCAGAAGAATTAAGTGGCTGGACTCTATAGGACCAAAATAATAAAATCGTATTCTAAAATAGGCAGTTTAGCGGAGTTAGCGGGGGTAAAATGCTAAGTAGAGAGATTTGAAGTATAGTTCAAGTCAGACAGGAGAGGGATGGGGGGAGGGGGGAGGGTATACCGATGTGTGGATATTAAAAATAATAGCAGAATTGGGAAGGAGCATAGGTACTGGGATGTTCTGTGTTATTGTATTGTAAAAAGATGAGTACGAGGTTGGTAATTTGGAATGTACGAGGTATGGGGAATAAGCTTAAAAGGTTAGCACTGTTTGGATATCTTAAAACACAATTTCATGCAATTATTTGCATATTAGAAACTCACTTAGTAAAGGATACTGTATATAGGGTATAGAATCACTGTTGGTTACAACAATTTCACTCAACACACACCTCAATGGGAGTGAGTGTTCTTATTCACAGGGGCATTAAATGTGACCTATTAGATAAAGAATTAGATAAGGAAGGAAGGTACATCTTCCTCTGTATTAAACAATATAACAAGGTTTTTATCTTGGCATATGTTTATTTACCACCCCTGTAATCATCTAGTGTTTTGAAAAAGATGAATTTGTTTGCAGGGAATAAGAATAATTGGCCGGTGATAATATTGGGAGATATGAATTGTGTTATGGATGAAACCTTAGACAGGATCAGACAGTCTCCAGTGGTCCACAATTACAGCCCCTTTAGCAAATCTATGCTCTGAACTAGGCCTGATTGATCTATGGAGAGTAAGGAACCCCTCTAAAATGGAATTTTCCTGCCACAACAAATCGCACCACACTATGTCTTGTATTGATCTGGTTCTATGCAATGATTCAGGGGCAGATTTAGTGGGAAAAATAAAATATGATAACGGAGGCATCTCAGATTATTCCCCCATAATTATAGAAATAAAGACGGAAATGGAAAAAAGCACACGCCGGACAGTTAAAATAAACCCTCACTGGTTTAATATAATATAATTTAATATAATTAAAAACCTAGACGCCATTTATAGCCAACTAACATATATGTTAAAGGTAAACTGGGATTCGGCCCAAGATAAATTTGTGTGGGAAGCAGCAAAGGTATTTTTGAGGGGTATCCTGTTTAAGTCCATATCTAATGAAAAAAAGAGAATTTATTGAGATAGAGCAGGGAAAGAAAAAGCGCGTATCAGAGCTAGAGGAACAATATACTCCTACAGCAGAAAACGAAAATCACTGGCTAGACGCGACAGAGTATTATACAAAGTGGATGTTGGCTAAAGCTCAGAACAAAACGTTTTTTTTTTATGGGTCAGAAAAGATATTGTGAAGCAGGTAAATAAAATCTCTGTTATTAGGGATAAAGGAGGGTGGTTGATTAGGGATCAAGAGGAAATAGGTAAAACATTTTTAAAGTATTTTTCTGACATAAAACAGAAAGGCAGTATAATGAAGAACAGTTAGAGAAATATCTTGGGAATATTCCATTTGTCTCCCTATCCGAATCTCAAAGAATGATCCTGGATAAACCCATTACCTTAGTAGAACTACAAGATGCACTCAAAAGTATAAGAGCCCATTTTCATGAGTGTTAATATCGTCTGTGTGCTGCGCATGGAAATCACGCACAGCACACGGACCCATTGATTTAGAGAGACTGCTGCGTGAAACTCACTGCATGTCCTATATTGGTGCGTTTTCACACACCGACGTGCCAATTGATCTCAATGGGTGCGTGATAACCGCGCACCGCACACCGCACACGGATGCACATCCATGCGGTGCGTGATTTGCGCATCAATTTGTTTGAAAAAAACAAAAGATGTGCTTTGTGAGTGTGTGACAGATGCATGCCACTCGCAAAGCACACTGATGCATAACGCAACACACACGGACCAGAATTACGCACGTTTTTCACGTGCGTGAATCTTATATGCTCGTGTGAATGTAGCCTTAAGGGGAACACTGCTCCGGGATTAGACGGATTTCCGTTTGAGGTTTACAGAAGAAAGGAGAAGGAACTATTGACAGCCCTTTTGAGAAACAATAAATAGCTCATTATGCGCGGGAGGATTACCCGAGTCAATGGGAAAACAGGAAAAAGATCCAGCAGAGGTTGAGTCATACCGCCCGATCTCATTGCTAAACACTGATGCTAAAATTTCTGGCTAAAGTATTGGCAAATAGATTATCAAAGTGATAACAAATTTGATACATAAAGATCAGTGTGGATTTATCCCTGGAAGATCTGTCATGCCCATGGCCGCGGGCCGCAAGGCTCACTCACCTCCTGACACCCGCAGCCATGGAACTGTGAGCGCTGGTCCCCATCTCCCCCTCAGGAGACGCCAGCGTTCACCTCTGCTTCTCCCGGCAGGGTCCCGTAGGGCCAGCATGCGCACTTGAAATTAAGTACAAAATTAGCCCATGAGCACTCTGGACTATAAGAGGGGCCCAGCCCCTTCCTGCCTTGCCTGAGCCTGGTTGTCATTACCCTAGTCTGTCTATGCAAATGGCCTCCTAAGTGTTTTCCAGTTCCCAGTGTTTCCCGTTCCTGCTACCTGTAACCTGTATCCTGTGCTATCCTGGTTAAGTGCCGTGCTGAGCTGAAGTCGTACTTTGCTGAGTCCCATACCTGTCCTGTTACACCACGCCTGGCGCCTGCCTGCTGCCTAGTCCCAGCCGAGCATGTCTTTCTACTGTCTGAGCTACCATAGGTACACTATACGAACTATAGACTGTGACCTGTTAGCCAGCTGCCATACTGTCACGGTGGTACGGCCCAGTGGGTTCACGTACCCAACTTGACAAGATCCACTAGACACTGTATAAAGCGAGTGTTTGGAAATATGTAGATAGGAGCGGGGGGGGGGAGGGTTCCCCATTCCATCCTGTCCCTTGACGCATCTAAAGCGTATGACAGGGTGTAGTGGGGATAACTCTGGGTGGTAATGAGGAAATTTGGACTCAGAGAAATATATATAAAATTTATTAAATTATTGTATATATAACCAAGAGCAAGTGTAAATGTGAATGGCAGGGGTACTGAATTTTATTAACTGACGAGAGGAACGAGACAGGGTTGCTCACTCTCCCCCCTGCTGTTTGCATTGGCAGTTGATCCCCTGGCATCCTTGGTTAGGGCGGATAGAGGCATCCAGGGTTTTGCTGCTCGAGGGAATGAGGATAAAACTGCATTATATGCAGATGATCTATTTTACTCTTGACAAACCCAAAAGAAAAAATTGAATATGTGATAGCTAAAATACAACAATTTGGTTCCTTCTCTGGATTATGTATAAACTAGGGGAAGTCCATATTGCTACCACTGGATGACACGGAGTTGGGAGTTTATACAGATTTAAAAATAGTTGAAAATGGAGGGAATTTTAAATATCTGGGAGAGAATATCTGTAGACATATAGATTGATTTGTAGATCTTAATGTGCAACTTAAGATAAAGGAAATAGAAAGGAAAACTAAAAGTTGGACTGAGCTCCCAATATCTAGAGCTGATAAGATATGTCTGATTAAATCAGTACTACTCCCAAAACTGATATAAATTTTTTCAGCTACTCATATATGGATCGAAAATAAAATACTCCACAAGATTAGAATTGTATTTGATAATTTAATTTGGGGCAGGAAAAGAGTCCAAATAAAACAAAACTTTTTATGTATGCCCAAAGACATAGGTGATTTATCATTCCCAGATATCAATATGTACTTTATATCTACCCAGCTCCAATACATCCAGGAATGGGAGAATACAGATTATTTGCAATATTTGATAAAAGAGTGGGGGGACACTTCTCTGGTATACTAGAGAGTCTCGAATCAGGTCAATGCAACTCTGGGGAACTTGGTAAAATCCCCACAGTAGTTCAACTAAATAAGTGTTTGAAATTGTTGGGTAAGATCTCTAGCCGTCAGGGAGCATTTAGGTTTACACCCCTATGGTTTAATACAAACTTACCTGAACTATACTCCCTGTCTGAATATAATCCCTTAGGGGTAAAAAGGGATAAAAACCGTCAGTGATATTTTTGAGAAAATGAAACACTGGGACACCATGGAAAGGTACTATGGATTAGGAAAGAAGGAAAGATTTGCATATTTCCAACTTAAACATGTGATTGATAAATCGGTGGATAGGGAACTGTTCCAAATATCCCCTGTTCAGGGAGTATATAAGTTATTAGTAGACCCAAATTTTAAGAAAGGGGTTCTGTCAAATATATATAAAGGTTTAATACAATATAAATTAATTAAAACAAAGCCAAAAACAATGGGGAAAAGAACTAGGATTCCCGGATGAACATCATTGGGCAAAAATCTATAATAACCTTTGGAAGGTGGCACTAAATTTGAATCATCAATTAACCCAGTTTAATATAGTTCATAGGTTATATTATACACCCTATTCTCTCAGAAAAGGCAGAGGTCCCAAGTGTATGTCGGACGGTGCAGATCTATTGCATTTAATGTGAAATTGCTCGAAGATCTCTGAATATTCAGAAAAGATCTTTCAGAATGTGTTGAGACAATTCCACAGTGAAATCAAATTTACACCTCACTTAGTCTTACTGGGAGATGATGTGGGATTACCCTTACCAGAAGTGAAAAAAATGGGGTATCGGACAAAACCCCCTCAATCATCGAGTGGAATCGACAATTAAATTCATTGATTGTAACGGAAGATTTAAATAATAAAAAACATACAACACACTGGGGTGTTAGATAGAACACACAGTAAATCTAGTCTTTACATAGATGCTGTCCCTCCCTTCTTATATACTTAGGTAATATCCCAGACCGGGTTTAGGCTGAGGTTGGGTGGGTGGGTGGGGGTTGTTTAGGACTGAAACTGGACTTATGTATTGTTGCATTGAATTAAAAAAAAAAACTAAAAAAAATCACCACCGACATTTAAAGTGCGTAACTGTCTTTGGAGAAGTAAGTGAAAGAGAAAAATAGAATTCCACATTGAGACAAGTGGGGGCATATACATTAAGAAGACTATAGCGGTGGGCATGAATCGTGACGTCAATGTATATAATCCGTCTGTCAGGGTCCGAGTACGTGTGCTGAACGTCAAGTAGTAGGGATTTCTGGAAGAGGGTCACCACTCCTCTAGATTTAGAAATATATGAAGCAGTGTAACAGTTCCCCCCACCAAGGTGCCTTTAAAGAGCCCACGTCTCCCTCTCGCCAGTGTATGAAAACAATATGAGGGCGCAAATGCTTCCACTTTTTCAGTTTCTTAATCCACCAAAGTCTAGTGAGAAAATGAATTGATACTCTGCCACACATTGAGATTTCCAAGGTTGACCTAAAACATTCACATAGGTCTACCAGAAAAAGATTCAATTTCTAATACTAATGGCTTGTGATTGGCTGCGTGAGAAACCTCTGCCCACTTACAAGCAGCTCCAAGACGGAGTGGACCAGGGTTGGACTGTCTCATGCTTTGGCGCTTGCCACATGGGCATTATGGATCCAGCACCAGTACAGTGTCAGAAGAAATGGATTATTAGGATTTACCTAAATGGGATTCTTTTTGGGGAAGAATCTAAATTTCATAGACATCCCACTGTATAATCCTTAACATCCTTATCCTTACCTAAAGACCTCTACTGGGTAGATCGCCGCAAGGCGTAGCAGTGCCTTCATGGCACTTTAGTGTTTTGAGATTCAATGTAATAAAACTGAACCGAAAGAACAGATGACATGCCAAAATATTACTATAAGAAATGTTTTCCTATCTTCATTATAAATGGTAAAACATTATACAATAGATCTTGGTTTTAATCTATGATAAGAAGTCATATTATACTGATTTAATCACAGCAATTAGATTATACAGCTGAAAGAACAGTAGTAGATTGAGGTAACATTGTGCTCTGTATGGGACAGGTTACCGGAATATGTAGCAATTTTTCTTGATAGCTATTATTTAATGGATTTGAGTTGCTGGAATGGGAAGATTTTAGGGGAGATACGGGCTGATACAGGGGTGATTAGTCACACTCGCAGGCTTGCAGCTGTAATTCAAATGTCTTCTATTCTGAAATCTCTTCTTTGTGATTAGGAATAAATTGTAGGAACAGGTCAGTTGAAGAAATGCTTCAATTTGCCTTCACACAATGATGGTGGTAAATGAAGCAGTATTTTCTAAAGCCCCCTACACCTCCCTTTTAGCTCCATGAAGCAGATGTTGCAAAATCTCCCCCGCCCCTTATCTCAGGCAAATTTCTCCATTACTTATTAGGGCTATTACAGTCTAACGGGGCTTTTCTGCCATTAAATGAGGACTGAGGTGTCCTCCATCCACTCACTAGGTAATATCTTAGAGTCTTTACCACAAACAGAGGTTCTGCATGTGGGAACAAAATCACCAGTTTTGTATGGTACATGACCCTGGGAACAACTAATTTGAGGCAGGGGAGAATCTCATTAAAGTAAACAGAGACAAATCATTTTCACGCAAGGGAACTCCATGGATCTATGAAACTGACATGTCAAATTCATTTGCTACTTAGGGACAACAGAATGATTAAAACTCAATAAGGACTATATTATCAGTAGTAAAGTCTGTTAATGATATCACATACAGGTGGAAGGAGATACTGGGATTTCGATGATAGGAAAAATAAGTGTATTGAAGATGGGGTTGTTAATGAGCTTTAATTGTACAGCGCTATACTGTAGAAATAATAGTGATTAATTTGTAAAGTATAGAATATATTTCTATATTTATCTGTACAGTATATATGTTAATAAATAATATAATTGTTATTTCTATTATTATTATTATTATTATTATTATTATTATTATTATTATACATTAGTGTATAAGGATATAATAATAACAGCAACAACAACATATTATTAATAATCATACTTTTATATACTATATGTTTTAGAAAACTATTTATTTTCTATTCATGTGTATACCGGATACTTACTGGGACAGTCTGAGAGTCATGGTTCCTCAGAGAAAGACCTTGTGTCCGAGATAGGCAGAACCAGGTAACTTCTTACCTGCTACACACACAACAAGATAAATAATTGAAGGCTTAGTAGTTTGTTAATTAATAAATACTTCTGATCATAAGCCTCGCCTCTAGTGGCCATGATGAGTAATGAGGTGAGAAATGTATACTTTTGAGGCTCCATCCTCACATCCTACTAATAAGAAGTGCATTGTCAATCAATGTTAATTAATAAAGGTTCCCATTTTTCCTCTCCAAAAAATTCTGCGGTAAGTGAAGCAATCTGCCAAATCTTACAATACACAGAAGAGCAGACTCTATTTGAAAAGCAAACGACTTTGATAAGTCTAAAATAATGAAAAAATTATAACCTAAAAAGTCATGAATTTAGCCATGAATGATTTATTTGTTCATCTTCTTGGACATTTCTTGAATAAAGTTATAAAGCAGAATATGGTCATTACACCTATGTATTGTGAATGCCTATTTCATTTGTCCGAACATTGTTTTGGTTTCTAAGAATGCTGTAAAAAGTAGCCAAGGGGTCATGAATGGACTGTAATTTCTTGACTTTGCAGTTCTACTGGGGAAATTATATTTATTGTTGATATACTTGTTTCCTCCATGTAAATTTTAACTGTGGCAATTATCTACTGCATGGATCCTGTGAAAGAGCAGTATATCTCTCTGGAACCTTGTGAGCATAACTTTTTGTCATAATTTTTTGTATTGCTCCAATGCATCTAAAATGTTTAAAAAAAATTAAGCAACTTTGCAAATTGTCTTGAATAAAAATATCCTACCGTTTTGTGTCTACAACTCTGATGCAGACCTATGTGTCTCTATGGTTACAGACTGCAAACAAACTCTGTGTAGTCTGATCCTGCAGTCATAAGGCCCTTTTACACTGGCCAATTATCGTTCACAGAACGCTCGTTCCCGATAATTGGCCTGTGTAATCAGGGCAACGATCAGTCGATGAAAGAGCAAATGCTCGTTCATCGGCTGATTGGATAGTTTTAAATGGCCAAAATATTATCGTTGTTGGCAGCCTGTGCAAACAGGGAGACGTGCTACCGACATGATAAAAATGTATGAGGACGAGCGATCGGAGTAACGAGCGCTCATCCCCATACTAGCTCCTTGTGAAAGGAGCAAACGAACGCCGATCAACAAACTGACTAGCTGATCAGCGCTCATTTACACGGCCCACGTCGGGCCGTGTAATATCAGCTACACTCCCTTCCATCTGTCACCATCTGTATGCTACCCTACAAATGTAAGTAAGCAAGAAGATCACAAGTGTTCATTGAAAATAATTGATTCTTAATTAATTCAATGGTTATTCCGTAGTGCTTTGTTTTCATTGTGGTTTCCTAACCAATAACAGCTGATTGTGAAGATTCATAGAAGCAAGACCTCCGCTAAGAATTAGCAGTTGGCAATAGGGTCTACAATATCAGAGGAGGACACTCAATATAGTAGGAAAGGATGATGTTGGATTTTGACTATCTAGGTATGAGGACACATTAGCTTTTATTAATTGTAACATAACCCATACAGTCAACACAGAATACTTAAATTCTATGCATGTTGCCTGGCTAGGAATAGGTTAAGTGAAATGTATTGAATGCGGTGACTATGGTGCCTGCACTATTTCAGCATTTGTCATCATGTAAACTTAACACCTAGAGAGAGCTTTGTCAGTTACAAAGAAGAGGAAATGAAGCGAGAGTAAGTCTCATCTTCTTCTCCTTGTTTTATGCTTGGTTGGTGAGACATCATTTACAAGCAGAGAATAATTACTTGCAAAGCAACGCACCACCTTCCGAACCAAATTCATTTTCTGCTCCCGTCTCTTTTTATTTTCTTATTTGTTTGATGGTGCACACAACAGTTTCTTGCAGTTTTCAGGCAGTTAAAATCTACTGCTACTTTGTTCTACTTGAGAAACAAGACAGTCACATGGAATGAAGTTGATTTAATTCGTAGCCAAGTACTTTGCCTTGGAATGCATTTGTAGGTACTTCAGGGTGTTAGTTGGTAAATACGTACGGTGAAGAAGACATCATTCGGATATTAAATGTGTGTTTATGCCACATCCTCTTCCAAAATATAATTTGTAGTTACAGAGGCAAAGGTCTAGTTACTATAACAGTAGATCTCCTGTAAAGAAGCTCTGTCACCAGATTATAAATGCCCTATCTCCTACATAATCTGATCGGCGCTGTAATGTAGATAACAGCAGTGGCTTTTATTTTGAACAAGTTATGAGCAATTTTAGATTTATGCAAATTAGTTTCTTAATAGACAACTGGGCGTTTTTTACCTTTTTTACCAACTGGGCGTTGTAAAGAGAAGTGTATGACGCTGAGCAATCAGCGACCAATCAGCGTCATACACTTCTCTCTATTCATTTTTAGCTGTAATCGCAGCACAGCGTGATCTCGCAAGATCATTCTGTGCTGTCACATACTCCCACATTAACTTTACCGAAGTGTCTTGAGAGTGAATAGACATCGCTTCCAGCCAGGATGTGATGTCTATTCACACTCCCGACACTTCGGTAAAGTTTCTGTGGGACTTACTCACACAGCACAGCGTGATCTCGCAGTGCTGTCATTCACAGCATGATCTCGAGAGATCACGCTGTTCTGTAATTAAGTTCCACAGAAACTTTACCGAAGTGTCAGGAGTGTGAATAGACATCGCATCCTGGCTGAAAGCGATGTCTATTCACTCTCAAGACACTTCGGTAAATAGGTAATTAAGAAACTAATTAGCATAAATCTAAAATTGCCCATAACTTGCTCAAAAAGATCGTTTTTCAAAATAAAAACCACTGTTGTTATCTACATTACAGCACTGATCAGATTATGTAGGAGAGAGGGCAGTTATAATCTGGTGACAGAGCCTCTTTAATATGCCTGACTGATCTTGGCAAGAGAAGTATAAGAGACTGGTACAGTCTGTTGCATAAACATAAAAACATGGACACACTTTTTCTCTTATTACTTGGTAATAATATGTGTACTGTGTTTAACACTGTGTGATCAAAAGGGGTTATTAAGGTTTACCTGAGCGCAGGTCTATCATTAGTTTACTTTGAAAATATGTCCATCTAAAAACCGGGGACTCCACAGACAGAACCTTATTGAGCATTACTTCATAGGAATGAATGAAAAGGTGGCTACATGAGATCAAGAGTCTTGGTTTAAAGGGGATTTCTCTTTTTATGGACATTTGACTGGATCCCTTTAAGTACTTGGCTGAGAACCTAATAGGCTGGAATCTTACAGAATTAAGTTTTTGCGGTACTTTTTTTCAACTGAATACAGGAGTGGATACTAATAAAAGAAAAAGTATAAAGGAAAGACTGATATGTCTCTTCTCTTTTGTATGCACCCTTGTGTTAGGCTCAAAAAAACTGCCACAAAAACTGCATGTGTGATTCTAGCATACAGGTAAATTCAATTCCATATGTTTCTACAGCAGTTACAGCTGGAGCAGGGACGAAAAAAAAGGCAGCAGAGGGTCCCTGTGCAAAAATAGTTTATGGGTTGCCCCTTTTCTAATAGCTCATCATGGAGCACCCTCCGCCATTATGTTTCTCTAACAATCCACCAGTAATTGTAAGCTATAGACAGTAGGAGGCCATAAGCTGCTTAGAAGGCAGCAGTGGGTCCCCTTACCTACTGGACCCATGTGCAGCTGTACAGGATGCAAGTTATACAGGTTACAAGTCCGCCCCTGAGAAGGAAAGAGAAAAATGCTCAAAACAATTGCTCTCCTGGAATAACATGGTTCCATGAGAATACCACAAATGGCTGCTTGCAGTGGACAATAGAGATAAAATAGACGTTGGGTTTAGCATTTCTTTTAATTTGGTACCCTGCTACTAAATAATAATATAGGCACTTTTTATGCATTTTGATTGTCAAAAAATATTGCAAACATTTAATTGAAATAGAACATAAAGACATTTCACAATCTACACATTGTCTTGTTTTCCATTATTTCTCTTGCTCTACTAATGGCCTGTTCACAGGCGCTCGGTTTCTGTTGATGGGTTCGATCGGAGCTTTCCATCGGAGGAACCCATCAACAGAGAGGCAAATGGAAACCATAGCTTTCGTTTGCATTACCATTGATTTCAATGGTGATGCTTCCGTTGCTAATGGTTTCCATTCATCTCCTTTCCGTAAGGGTTAGGTTTTTTGATGGAATAGCGCAGTCGACTACGCTATTCATTCTGCTGAAAGAACGGAACCGTATACGAGGCATACGGAATCCATTGGGATTGGATTCAATGGTAATGGTAATGCAAAGGAAGCTATGGTTTCCGTTTGCCTTTTTGTTGATGGGTTCCTTCAACAGAAAGCTCTGACAGAACCCATCAACGGAAACCAAACGCTGATGTGAACAGAGCCTTACTGATGCAGGAATGTAAATATTGTGCTTGCCCTGGGGTTTTGCCATGGTAGCACCAACAGGCTATATATAATTTCACCTCCACTCTTATGAATGTATTGTGGAGGTGACCTCACAGAATGTCCCTGCCGAACCAGTCTGTAGCATGCATGGGATAATCCAATGACTCAAAACCATATTCTTTAGTTTTACCAATCCAAAATATTATTAGACCAGCTTATAAATTATTTTATATTACTAGTTTTTATTTTTACAATGGTTACATAGTTACATAGTTAGTACGGCTGAAAAAAGACACATGTCCATCAAGTTCAACCAAGGGAAGGGAAAAGGGAAGGAAAAATTTCTACACATAGGAGCTAATATTTTTTTGTTCTAGGAAATTATCTAACCCTTTTTTAAAGCCATCTACTGTCCCTGCTGTGACCAGCTCCTGTGGTAGGCTATTCCATAGATTCACAGTTCTCACGGTAAAGAAGCCTTGTCGCCTCTATGGGGGACAGTGTCAAATGCCTTTGCAAAGTCCAAAAACACTAAATCCACAGCGGCCCCTCTGTCTAGGCTTCTGCTCACCTCTTCATAAAAACAGATTAGGTTAGTTTGACAACTTCTGTCCTTAGTAAAACCGTGCTGGCTGTCACTTATAATGCTATTTATTGTCACATAATCCTGTATATAGTCCCTCAATAGCCCCTGATGTTTAAAAGATTGAATTTATCACATGAATTAATACAAAAGTGCAATCACTATAATTTCTGTTACAATCTGAACTGTTTTCCATGGGAAAATCTTTGTGATCTCATTTATCAGAAAGAATCTTTAAATGGAGAAAAAAAACAAAAAAACGGAAATACATTTTAAGATTGAGTGTTACCTAGAACATTGGAAGATTATAAGCAGCTGCTGTAATGCCTTCTACAAGGTGAAACATTTACTATTTACTATGAATAATCATGGGACTACACCATATTCCCTGCAAGGTGATGTTGTGCCTGTGTGAAACAGAAGGAAAAATGTTTTTATTCTTTATTCTACAGTAGTGAAATTACACTAATTTTTATATTGGCACTGTTTTTATACCAATAATGTCGAAATGTCTTTTTAAATCAAAAGGAGCATTGGATCTTGAAACAAGAAAGAGAAGAACCATCCCTTCATGGAATTGGCCTCTTTTTAAATATGCCCTAAATTAAAAGTTACATCACTTACTCAGAAATTACGCATCCCTAGCTCGATCTGTACCTTACAATGCGGGACAGGGGGCAATGTAAGCAATCATAGGGCATTGATGGAGTTGGTACCATGACCACCAGCAGGGCCGGCCTTAGGATAGATGGTGCCCCGTGCGAAATTATCTTTCGGCGCCCCACTCCATCATAAAAAAAATGCCCCATAAAATAGTATAATGCCCCCCACAGTGTAATGCCTTATATAGTAGTCCCACACAGTATAATGTCCCTTTAGTGCCCCATACAGTATAATAATAATAATAATAATAATATTTAATAATGTAATATTTTATAACACCATCAAGGACCCAGTATTTTGTCCTCTAATTGTACCCACACAGTATTATGCCCCCTAAGTGCCATACACAGTATATTGCCCCCTGTAGTGCCCCATACACAGTATAATGTCCGCTTAGTGGCCTACACATAGTATAATTCCCCCTCCCCTTGCTGCCACACACAGCCCCCCCTTGTAGATGGTGCCCCCTGTAGATTGTGCCATACAGCCTCCCTGTACAGTGCGATAATCCCCCACCTCCTCCTTGTAGACAGTGACACACAGCCCCGTGTAGATAGTGCCACACAGCCCACTTGTAGGTAGTGCCACACAGCACCCTGGGGGGGCCGTCCCGGCGGGGGGGCATGGGAGCCCTCATGCCAGATGTCGCCGCTAGCAGCCGCTTTGGCGGTAGTGATGCCACTGAGAGAAGAAGCACCTGGGCGGAAAGACAGATGCTGAGTCGCCAGGCCCAGGTGCTTCTGAAACACAAGCATGGGAAGGGAGCCAACGCAGCACCCCTTCCACCTGCTGGAGTCATGCGCCCTGTGCAATGGCACAGGTCGCACACCCCTAAGGCCTGACCACAGCGTCCATGGCACCCCTTATTTATGCCTGTGCATGCACAGGCAGAGGACGCTATGGACATAGCAGTTATGTGATACATCATGTGACCACCAAGTCCATCACTGCAACACAAATGTTTACATGGCCCATCTTCCCGTACAGTGGCGGAGATACCATTGGTGCAACCTGTGCCACCTGGGCCCAGAAGGTAAGGAGCCACATTATAAGCAGCTAGCAGCTTCCTACTGTCTATAGCTCACAATCTATGATAAACTATATGATCTCACTTACTCCGCAGTATTTTGGTCAGTATTTTGTATCAATGGGTAAGCCAAAACCAGGTGTGGAACATAAACAAAAAAAAGTTTAAAGATGCCCTCTGGCAATTGTGTCTGCCCCTGCTCCCACATTGCAACATACAGATTGGGTGAGGGACATACAATTTCTGAGGACATCCTATGAGTGATGTAAGTTCTAATGTTAGGTCGTAAGACATTCATACTTAGAAAGTGGCCAATTCCTATAAGAAAATATTAGTGTATTCTTTTCTTCCTCCTTGTCTCACACTCTGATCGACCTTTCACACAAAAAAAAACATTTGTCCACTTTCCAAAAGTAAAACAAAAAATAATTATTAATACACTAATAAAAAAAAGATTTACTTGGATTTGATTTACAAGCCATTTTTCAGAACTTGTTGATATGGAAGCATTTATGTGAGCTTACTCTTGCCCTATTTGTGGTTTTTATCGATGGCCAAAAACACATGTAATGATAGGGAGTATTTCACTGCTTTCTATGTCAAGAAATGTAAAGAATATTCATGCACACACCTTGTATTTTCATGACAGCTATGCGCATAGTTAAACACAGCATGGGGTCGGTTGCATCAAAGAGTCCCGCATGATGGCAGTGTAACTGCTGCATGCGCTGTTAAAAGAAAAAACATTGGAGGATTAATACAAAAAGAACATCTAGCCAAGAGGGCAAACAGGAGGGTAAATTGGACACTGTGATTATTTTAGTGCTATTGCGCTAAAAACAAAATGCTTTTCCCAACAATCTTTTTTGACTGTCCTTTGATTAGTTTATGGCCTCATTGTACAGTGACTTGTTGGTGCAGACGCACATACAAACATGACAATACCATCAAGTATTGAAGCCACTAAAACTTGGTTTTGGTAAGGAATTTAGAAAACAAACACCTCGATCTTTGATTAAATCAAGTCTACGCTTCCTATTCTGATTGTAGAACAAATGACCAGGCTGTAGCGGTCTCTTACCTGTTGAAATAGAAAAAGAAAGAAGATCTCGGCCACACAATGAATGAACACAATGGATAAATATAATAATGAATCTACCATTTTGAGTCCTGAAGACCATTGCTGGATTGATTTATAGGCACGGTATGCCTGGGCTGCTAAAACTCTGTATTTATATATAAATAATGCATTTACAAGTGTATGAAATCCAGCACCTAGCCATGCAGTCCGCCTTTACAAACATTTGTGAAAGAATGGGTCGTTCTAAAGAAATCACTGAATTCCAGCGTGGTCCTGTAATAGGATGTCACCGTTATAACAAGTCAGTTTGTGAAACTTCTTCCCTTCTACATATTCCACAACCAACTTTGAGTAATATTATTGCAAAGTGGAAATCGTTTGGGAACAACAGAAATACAGGCACAAAGTGGCAGACCACGTAAAGTTACAAAGTGAGGTCGCCAAGTGCTGAGGCGCATAGTGCACAAAAGTCGCCAACGCTCTGCTGACTCAATAGGTGTAGAGTTCAAAACGTCCTCTGGCATTGACATCCACACTGTGCCCCGGGAGCTTCATGGCATGGGTTTACATGTATGCAAGCCCTATATCACCAAGCACAATACCAAGCGTTGGATGGACTCTATTTACTGTAGTTAGTATTTAGACAATCATAGACCTGTATGAGAAAGAGGAGGACAAGGGGTAGGCTGCAGAGGGTGCTAGATGTTGCGAGAATCACAGTGTGCCCTGCAATGGCTTGGCACCATTACCATGTGACAACCTAATTTTTCCAGAAGATCCTATGATGTTTTGGTGAACCAATTCCATGATGTTAGGAAATATATATAATACAAGCCTATATATTAGACTTTTTTAGTCACATCATACATTAAATATATATTTTTTTCCATTGTCAGCTCAGCTTTTAAATCAGTATTTTTTTTTATTCCATTGTGTATTGTTTATGTATGTAATTCATAGTAGCACATATGGATAGCAGTTCCCAAAAATTAGGAGAATAATAAATGAACCTATGAATTGGGAAAAAAGTGTTTTCAGGACTTTGAAATTGATGGCCTATTCTTAAGATAGACCTTCAATATCAGATTGATGGAGGCCCGACTAACGGCATGTAAGAAGTTTAGTTTTATGTGAGTGTGTCCCTTAACCCTGACATGGGACTCCACCCAAGATGGCCGCAGTAATAGAGACAGACACAGTACATTTCAATGAAACAAGACTTTTTACTCGCTTTGCTGCTACTAACTAGTCTGATTTTTTTTTTTATTATTATTTGCAAAGTTATGAGCGTTTTTCTAAATATGCTAATTTGGCTCTAATAGCCAAATAGGAGGTGACTCTTTTCACTCTGAGCCAGTGGCGTAACTACCGCGGTAGCAGCCGTAGCAGCTACTATGGGGCCCTCGGCTCGAGGGGGCCCGTGCCGCCAGCCGTCACGCCCGCCCATATGCCCGGTGGCGCCGCTAGCACCGGAGGGGGCCCCGATGCTAGCGACAGCCAAATACATGCATTAGAATGACGGTGATAGGCTAGCGGCGCGATGACGTCATCGCGCTGCTTTCGTGCTTGAAAGGCTCTGATTGACGGGGCAAGTCATTCTGCCCCGCCAATCAGCGTCATTGATCGATGCGTCGTTCAGCTCCAGCAGACCTGCTCAGAAGAGAGCAGATCTGCATTGCCAGCGGACAGCGTGGGAACGGGATCATGTGAGTATGTAAAGTTTTTTGTTTTTTTCTCATAAAACTGTGAGTGGCATTATCTATAGTGGGGGCTCTATCTACAGGGGGGGTTGTCTATATGTGGGCGACTATATACAGGGGGGTCTATATGTAGGGATGTGGGGCACTAGCTACAGGGGTGGTCTGTATGTAGGGCACAATCTACGGGGGGGTCTATATGTGGGGATGTGGGCCACTATATACAGGGGGGACTATATGTGGGGATGTGGGCCACTATATACAGGGGTGGTCTATATGTGGGCCACTATATACAGGGGTGCTCTATATGTGGGCCACTCTCTACAGGGGGTCTATCTGTGGGGATGTGGGCCAATATCTACAGGGGGGTCCATATGTGTGGATGTGGGCCACTATATACAGGGGGGTCTATATGTGGGCCACTATCTACAGGGGTATCTATATTTGAGGATGTGGGCCACTATCTACAGGAGGGGTCTATATGTGGGGATGTGGGCCACTATCTACAGGGGGTCTATATGTGGGGCACTCTATACAGGGGGAGCTATATGTGAGACATTATACAGAGGTGGGCTATATGTAGAGCACTATCTATAGGGGAGCTATTTTTAAGGCACTTTCTATAGGGGTGGGCTATATGTGGGACACTATATACAGGGGTGGGTTACCTGTACTAGCTACAGGGTGGCTATATGTAGGGCACTGTCTACAGGGGTGGGCTATATGTGAGACTATATACAGAGGTGGGCTATAAGGGAAGCTATATGTAGGGCAGCACGGTGGCTCAGTGGTTAGCGCTATTGCCTTGCAGCTCTGGAGTCCATATGTGGGCACTATCTACAGAGGGCTGTATGTGAGACACTATTTTTAGGGGCTTCTATGTAGGTCACTATCTACAGAGGCTCTATGGGGGTCACTATCTACAGGGGGCTATGGGGGCACTATCTGCAGGGGGCACGGTGTGTGTGTGTGTGTGTGTGTGTGTGTGACAGTGTATGGTACTATTATAATCAGGGACACAGTGTATGGCGCTATTATAGTTAGAGGTGCAGTGTATGGCGCTTTATTATATTTAGAGGTGTTGAGAATTTTAACTTCGTTTATAGGTGCAGAAATGTTTTAAAAGTGAAAATTGCAGAAATGGGTCATGGACCGGAGAGAGAATAAAAGAACTAGAATCTGAGACGTCAACGGTGAGTCACTTAATGTAAATGCTTATTCTGCCTCTAATCAGTATGTATGATCTGCAGCGAGATGATGGTGGTATGATTAAGATATGATTTTTTTTTTGTGAAACAGCATCTCCCAGCATATCCTCACCATTGTTCGGGCCATGCTGGGAGCTGTAGTTTTACGCCGTACAAACCTATACGGCAGGGGTTGCACTAAATTGAGCCGTATTTGTTCTAATGTTGTATATATGTACTGATCTTGGTTCTGATGCTGTATGCTGTATATACGTATGAGATTGGTTTTGGTGCTGTATATATGTAATGAGTTTGGTTCTGGGGAAGTATATATGTACTGAGGTTGGTTCTGGTGCTGTTCAGTGAACAGCGTGGGAACGGGATCATGTGAGTATGTAAAGTTTATTTTTTTTTTCTCATAAAAATGTGAGTGGCATTATCTATAGTGGGGGGGTCTATCTATGGGGGGGTCGTCTTTATGTGGGCCATTATATACAGGGGGGTCTATATGTGGGCCAATATATACAGGGGGTGTCTATATGTAGGCCAATATATACAGGGGGGTCTATATGTGGGGCACTAGCTACAGGGGAGGTCTGTATGTGGGGATGTGGGGCACAATCTACAGCGGGGCTCTATATGTGGGGATGTGGGCCACTATATACAGGGGACTCTATATGTGGGCCACTATATACAGGGGACTCTATATGTGGGCCACTATATACAGAGGGCTCTATATGTGGGCCACTATATACAGGGGGCTCTATATGTCGGCCACTATCTACAGGGGGGTCTGTATGTGGGGATGTGGGGCACAATCTACAGCGGGGCTCTATATGTGGGGATGTGGGCCACTATATACAGGGGACTCTATATGTGGGCCACTATATACAGGGGACTCTATATGTGGGCCACTATATACAGAGGGCTCTATATGTGGGCCACTATATACAGGGGGCTCTATATGTCGGCCACTATCTACAGGGGGGTCTGTATCTGGGGATGTGGGGCACTATCTACAGGGGGGGTCTATATGTGGGGCACTATATGTAGAACACTATACAGGGGTGGGCTATATGTAGAGCACTATCTATAGGGGAGCTATTTTTTTTATGGTACTTTCTATAGGGGTGGGCTATATGTGGGACACTATATACAGTGGTGGGTTACCTGTGGGGCACTAGCAACATGGTGGCTATATGTAGTGCACAGTCTACAGGGGTGGGCTATATGTGGGACTCTATATACAGGGGGGCCTATATGTGAGACACTATCTACAGAGGTGGGCTATACGTGGAGCACTATCTATAGGGGAAGCTATATGTAGGGCAGCATGGTGGCTCAGTGGTTAGCACTATTGCCTTGCAGCTCTGGAGTCCATATGTGGGCACTATCTACAGGGGCTTCTATGTAGGACACTATCTACAGGGGCTTCTATGTAGGACACTATCTACAGGGGCTTCTATGTAGGTCACTATCTACAGAGGCTCTATGAGGTCACTATCTGCAGGGGGCTATGGGGGCACAATCTTCGGGGGGCATGGTGTGTGTGACACAGTGTAGGGTACTATTATAATCAGGGACACAGTGTATGGTACTATTATAGTTAGAGGTGCACTGTACGGTGCTTTATTATATTTAGAGGTGTTGAGAATTTTAACTTTGTTTATAGGTGCAGAAATGTTTTAAAAGTGAGAAGCTGAAGCCATCTGAGCGGAAAACTGCAGAAATTGGTCATGGCCATTAGAAATCCATCATAGATGTCTGGACCGGAGGGAGAAGAAAAGAACTAGACTTTGAGAGGTCACTGGTGAGTCACTTAATGTAAATGTTTATTCTCCCTCTTCTCAGTATTGTAGTCACTGTGTGATCTGCAGCGAGATGATTATGATATGATATTTTTTAGTGAAACAGCATCTCCCATACCATTGTTCGGGCCATGCTGGGAGCTGTAGTTTTACGCCGTACAAACCTATACGGCAGGGTTTGCACTAAATTGAGCTGTATTTGTTTTGGTGTTGTATATATGTACTGATCTTGGTTCTGATGCTGTATGTAAGTACTGAGCTTGGTTCTGGTGCTGTATATACGTATGAGATTGGTTTTGGTGCTGTTTATATATGTAATGAGTTTTGTTCTGGTGCGGTATATATGTACTGAGCTTGGTTGTAGTGCTGTATTTATGTACTGAGGTTTGTTCTGGTGCTGTATATATGTATGGGCTTGGTTCTAGTTCTATATATATGTACTGAGCTTTGTTCTGGTGCTATATATATGTCAGAGCTTGGTTCTAGTGCTGTATTTATGTACTGAGCTTGGTTCTAGTGCTTTATTTATGTACTGAGCTTGGTTCTGGTACTGTATATATGTCAGAGCTTTGTTCTGGTGCTGTATATATGTACTGATCTTGGTTGTGGTACTGTATGTACTGAGCTTGGTTGTGGTACTGTATATATGTCAGAGCTTGGTTCTGGATCTGTAGTTATATAGGATATATTTATAATAACAAAATTGCAGGGCAGATGGAATTGTTCTCAATTCATTGTATATTTAATGGGAATCTGTCAGGTAGTTTTAACCTCTTGAACCGCCACTATGCGGTGATACATGACCTGACAAATATTTCCAAACATTCCCTTGCATGTTTTTTTCAGATGCAGCAAAATCCTTAAAATCCACTTTTAAAACGGTGCACGCTATATGCTAATTACTCATTAGAGGGTCATGGGGCGGTGCCGCTATCCTGAAGAGTCACATAGTCCTGCCTCCAAAACCAACTTTCTATGTTTGAGTGACATCTCCCTGGCTGATACAACTTTCTCGGATGCGCCATTGCCTTGTGGCACTATACACAAGGGGGTGCTGTGTGGTACTATACACAAAGGGGGCTGTGTGGCACTATACACAAGGGGGAGCTGCGTGGCACTATACACAATGGGGAGCTATGTGGCACTATACACATGGGGGAACTGTATGGCACTATTTACAAGGGGAGAGCTGTGGCTCTATCTACAGGGGGCTGAGTGTTCTGGGGCCCCCTCCGGGGGTAGCGACACCTACAGGCATGAGAGGGCCTATGTCGCCCAGCCCATACTTGGAGGCTCGGCGGTGCGGGGCCCATAGTAGCGGCGCTACCGCTGTAGCAGCCATAACGGCTGCTAGCGGCGCCACCGGGCATATGGGGGGGTGTGCCGGCTGGCGGCACGGGCCCCCTCAACCCCGGGCCCCGTAGTGGCCACTACGGCTGCTACCGCAGTAGTTACGCCACTGCAACACAACATGACAGTACAGTTAACCTCACTGAGACATCAACAGCACATGTGCAGAGCAGCTGAAGAACAGCTCAGGTGCACTACTGTGTAAGTACAGTGCTCTGCCTGGTAAACAATGAAGGGAACCCTTTCAGTCAGGTGATCAGTAAGGATGACTGGAGTTGGACCCCCAGCAATCAGATATTGATGGCCTATCCTAAAGATAGGCCATCAATATCAAAGTTCTAGAAAACCTACTTTAGTTACAAAAAGGTTAAATCTAGTTCTGGTGTGAAAAAAATACCACATTTATCCAGGCCGCGCTGACTCTAAAAATTTTAGTACGTCAAATCCTATTAAATTCATTATTTAGCCTACTGTGCTTCCTTGGCATCATTGAAACCTCAATCTGTTTTGTAAATTCTACCTCTGTAAGGTAACAAGCTAAATTATAACCATGCCATGCCCTATTAATGGAGATTATGGAGAATAATATAATTATAATCCTGCTGTGGTATGAAAGCCAATCCGGAACCATTTGTTTACATTGTAAATGTGGTGTTTTCCTCCTACTGTAATTGCATGTGTTCCACAGTTGTTGTGCGATGCATTTGGTTTCGTTCATTCAGTTACATTGTAATTTTTAAATCATTTTACTTCCTATTTATGGAAAATGGATAATTTCTTGCAGGTAAAAGACTTGTAATATAAAAATAAACAGAATAAAAATCCACAGGTGACACCACTTCAAATTGTTACCCAGAATTCCTACCATTCGAAACTAGTTGTGATGCCCTCTAGTGGTCTGCAGTGATATACCTCATCCTCCTGGCTTGGGGAAGGCAACTGTTGCATTGGCTTTCTTTTGTAAAGTGGTAAAATTATATTTAAAATTTAACGTGCGTTATTACTACGATTTCCTGCGATTTTGCAGTATGATTTTCGGCGTCGCTGTAAAAAAACAGCCAAAACCGTACGGTGTGAATACACCCTTAAGGAAATCTCTATTTTCTTTAACCATAAAGTTGATGATATTGAATTTTTCACTACGTACAAGTCCAGGAGGTGAACCATTTTGTACCTCCAGCTGTAAAGGCAATAGCAACTTCTCTTTTTCAATAGATTGATTTTGTTCTTCAGTAATACACGTGCCATGATGAATAAACGGTGTTTGTATTAAGCATTAGCGTGTTTCCCAGATAAGTAAAATCAAGCGATCAAATCTGGGACTGTCTCTTTACTCTCATCTCGGTGGGATTTATATTTTAATAAAACCCAATTTTCATGAACATTGCTCTTTTAGTGTTTACAATTTGCTAGGTAAAAATTAATAGTTCTATCAAGTCCAAAATTTTTCCGATATCAAAGTTCCTCAGTCTATAGATATTATCAGCCAATACATACATTATAGTTCTGTGCATTCTAATTTCTCACGTGGCAGAAATTTTCCGCCGCAAATCCACAGATTCACCTGCTTATTTCACTCCTGCTACATTGAAAGCGGTAAAATCATTTATAAATATCAGCGGCATTTCTGCAACAGAATTTGCATGCTGCGGAATTTCAAATCTGTTTTTGCTTGTTTCTCCACACGGAAAGGTCTGCAGCATGTGGATAAGATTTGTAAAATCTCATCTACTTGCCTTGTACTATAATCCAGTGCAGATTTTAACTTGTGCAAATCCACAGGTAAAGTCCATGGCAAATCCACCAGGTGTGAATTCACTCTTAATCTCTAGTCATGAAATAGGCTTTTTTTTCTCCAAAGATGTGGATACATAAAAGCTGATTGAAATCCACACCACATAGCTCCATTTACCCCAATGTACTACATGTCTCCAAAACTCTCAAAAATTTGCTAGGTTCATATTCGGTCAGTTTTTTCATCGATCACCCATTGACCTCAATTATAAAAAAAAAACGTATCATTGACGGATTCTATGAAAAAAATAGATAATGGAATTTGAACATTTTCCATAGAAATTAATAGGATCTGTTTGGCAAAGAGCTTTAATAGGGCTCCCATAGAGATTCTGTCACCTGTGCAAGAGGCCTAATGTCTTACTAGTCAAATAAATTTTTATAATTTTTTTTTCATTTTATCAACTTGATCATTTTTTTATTAATTTATTTTGTTTTCTGCCTGGAAATAGTCCTTAATGGGACTAACTCCCAAACTCTCTTCAGAGCCGGAGAGGGATGCTTGAAGGCCATTTTACATGTAACAGTTAGGGCATGACCACACGTGGCGGATTTCCTCCGCAACTGTCCGCATCAATGCCGCACCTAATCCGGGTTGCGGATTACGGCTGCGGATCTGCACAAAATGTGCAGAAAATTGATGCGGACTAGCTGCTGCGGACTGCGGGAAAAGTGCTTCCCTTCTCCCTATCAGTGCAGGATAGAGAGAAGGGACAGCACTTTCCCTAGTGAAAGTAAACGAATTTCATACTTACCGGCCGTTGTCTTGGTGACGCGTCCCTCTTTCGGTATCCAGCCCGACCTCCCTGGATGACGCGGCAGTCCATGTGACCGCTGCAGCCTGTTATTAGCCTGTGATTGGCTGCAGCCGTCACTTAGACTGAAACGTCATCCTGGGAGGCCGGACTGGAGACAGAAGCAGGGAGTTCTCGGTAAGTACGAACTTCATTTTTTTTTACAGATACATGTATATTGGGATCGGTAGTCACTGTCCCGGGTGCAGAAACAGTTACTGCCGATCGCTTAACTCTTTCAGCACCCTGGACAGTGACTATTTACTGACGTCTCCTAGCAACGCTCCCGTCATTACGGGAGCCCCATTGACTTCCTCAGTCTGGCTGTAGACCTAGAAATACATAGGTCCAGCCAGAATGAAGAAATGTCAAGTTAAAAAAGCAAGACGCATCCGCAGCACACATGACATGTGCATGACAGCTGCGGACTTCATTGCGGAACTTAGAATCTCCATTGAAGTCAATGGAGAAATTCCGCCATGAGTCCGCCACTGCTCCGCAACAGACAGAGCATGCTGCGGACACCAAATTCCGCTCCGCAGCCTATGCTCCGCAGCGGAATTTTACGCCTCGTCTAAACGAACACTGCTAAATTAAAGTGTAAGTCAATGGACAAACGGCTCCGCTGCGGATTAACGCTGCGGAGTGTCCACAGCGGAATTTAAGTGAAATTCCGCCACGTGTGAACCCAGCCTTACTGTTCATAACTATTATTACTTACAATGTACAAAATGACAAAAGTATTGTTTATTATTGATGAAAATAGTCAATCACTTGATATGTAAATGGTCATCCGCTCGTGAAAAAATAAATAAAAAAATTGGCATGCGTAAATGTCTTTTACAGGCCGGATAATAAAATTTGTAAATGGATATGGGCATTTAAAGCAACAGCTCTTCCCAGATAATCCTACCCCTCTGTACTCTGTCTCTGCTGTCTAAACTCTTTGTTATGTGTTTTATCTGAGGTAGTAAAATATGCCATTCTTTCATTACCCTCTGTGCACTATTGATAATGATCGATTTTACTGTAGGCTGTAAAACAAGCTGTCATTTTTAAGAACTGCCTGCATTATAGCATGTTTGACCACTAGCTGTCAACACATGTGAAAACATCTAGTAACTCTATATGTCCAAAAGGGTATTTTTAAAATATACTACCCTACTTAAAAATTACATGGAAATGTAATGTTGATGACTAACTTAAAAGCAATGTACACCTTTAAAAACTTTTTTTTAATAAAAATGTATATCAGTATGTTTGGTGCAACTGTCTAATTACTTTTTATTAAAAAATATTTTTACTTTTTGTGATACAGCTGCTTTGTATACTATATTCAGAGCAGCTGTATCTAGTGCTGAATTCTGTATCCGTCAGGTCAGCGGCACTGACGGGTTCAGTGTCAGCAGGTTCTGCGTGTCTCTGACACGCAGAATCCACATGTTATCGATCACATCTAAGTTATGAACTTAGATGTGATCGGTAATAGCTTGATCCTGCGTGTCAGTGACACGCAGGACCCGCTGACACTAAACCTGTCAGTGCCGCTGACCTGACGGATACAGAATTCAGCACTAGACAAAGCAAACACAATGATACAAATTTTTTTTTAAAAAAGTAGACAAAAAAAATGTTTTCAAAGGTGTACATAGCCTTTAAATAGTTTAGAATGGTCCTTTCATTTTAATATGTCTGTCACTCTAATGAGATGTGGCATATAATAATACAATCGTATGCAAATGATTATCTTTATCAAATGTCATGTCATTTCTTATGTATTTTGTCATGTACACTTTAAACTTTCTACAACTTTCTTTTGAGAAACTTAATTCACAGGATCACCTCTCTCCTCTGTCAGTGTTTCTGACACTTTCAAAGTGATATTTTGCTGGTAATTGCACACCTCTGCTTTATATTATCTCTTCTCTCGTCCACTCTCAATTTCTATGACAAAGACTAGAGATGCTGCCACTTAGACTTGGCCTGCAGAACATTTAGAGGCGATGTAATGGTGCGCAGCTGTACCAATGTGCATGATATACAGTAACAGGTGGATTGTGTTACAATGTATTCACATGGGACATAGATCTGTTAACTTGAAATAGTGACATTTTCTTTTTTACTACTTTAGCTATATTTCAGCATTTTTTCAAGTATATAGATTGATTATTGCCTTTTTTTTTTTATTTGGATGTTCATTGACTGATCATCAAATGGTACCTGGCATTAGCATTAATTGTTTATTTGTAAGGACCACCATATATACACATATCTAGTCGCTCCCATAAATGTAAACAATAATCCCAGTCTCCGAAAAATGTATTGATTATACGTAGGTCCTACAGCAGACAAAAACCGTATAGTTCTTCTATACAAATGATAACGTAACAAGCAAATTAATGCATGTGACTAGTCGTCCAAGCAAGAGATGTCATTTTTAATCACTTTCCACTCTGGGTAAGAGTTACCATAAACTGTATATGCTATTATTGTTAAGTGCAAGGATCTAGGAGTATCAACAGCTCAGCCTCAACGCAGTAGACCACACAAACTCTCAAATAAGGACCACCGAGTGCTAAAGCGCATGGCATTTAAAAAACCCCTCTCCAGGATGCCTCTTGAAATGACATCAGCACAAGAACTGTGCGTTGGTGTTGCGGCCATGGTCACAGACCGCGACCTTCACTTACCTGCCTCCCGCAGGCCCTCCTCGTCCTGTCGGCGTCTTCCTCCACAGAGACGTCGACACATGCGCCCGCTCTGTCCCGCAGTGATTGCTAGAGGACTCGCGCACGCTGGTTCCCGGCATTAAAGTGCCAACGCGCACATATGTAAATAATTAATTCATTATCCACCGCCAAGCCAGGTGGTCGTTGTTCTTCGCTAGATTTCAATTCCTGCCTCACTTCCGTCCTGCTGATAAGAATGTGAAGGCTGATACCCTGTCTTGATCATTTGAGCTTAATGACTCTGAAGAGATTCCCCAATATATTATAGACTCGTCTAGCATTATTGTCGCTAGCGTGTTGCAAATTAGAGACATTCCTCCCAGAAAGACTTTTGTCCGCCTTATGGACAGGAGGAGAATTCTCCGCTGGGGACACAGCTCTAAATTGGCGGGGCACTCTGGTGTTCGAAAGACTAAGGACTTCATATCCCGCTAGTATTGTGGACTATGTCTCTTCATGTACTAACTGTGCCTCCAACAAGTCTTCCCGCTCCAAACCTGCTGGCCTACTCCTTCCCCTGCCCGTTCCTGATGCCCCTTGGCAGCATATAGCTATGAACTTTATCACTGACCTTCCCCCCTCAGATGAAAAACACAGAAAAAGGCCATACTTACAAATGGACACACACAGGTCAGAAACGCTGATGAAGGAGAGTGAACAGGTGCATTAAATAATAATAGCTACTTTCACTAGTCTAAAGGGGAGTGGCGTGTAGTGCATGGGGTGTGTAGTAAAAAATAATAAATGACTAGTGTATGTGCGAGTGATAATAATATAAGTGAAATATAGGGGACAGTAATGAGTAAAGTGCCTAAATAAAGATAAATGAATAATGGGGTGCAAGTGTATGAAACATGGAGGGATAGAGTGTATGTCAAGAGGCGCAGCGTGTATAGCCAGGTAAAAGCCTATTTGTGACGCCTTGATAATTCATAGAGCGGGCTACCCTGCTTGCTATACCAGACAACAACACACCATACTCTCCCAGCATCAAAGACCCGGCTGTGTCCAAAAGAAGCAAATATAAGTAAGAATGAAAAATACCTGGGATATTAGTAATCATTTTGACCAAAAGGACGCAAGCTCGCAATCCACGACAAGGATCCCCAGACTTGCGAGTCCCTAACTCCCTAACTAGAACTTATTGTTCCTGATATACAAACCAAACCGATAAAAACAAGGGGACATATATACACAAAAACACAGAAAAAGGCCATACTTACCAATGGACACAGACAGGTCAGAAACGCTGATGAAGGAGAGTGAACAGGCGCATTAAATAATAATAGCCACTCCCACTAGTCTAGAGGGGAGTGCCATGTAGTGCATGGGGTGTGTAGTAAAAAATAATAAATGAATAGTGTATGTGCGAGTGATAATAATATAAGTGAAATATAGGGGGCAGTAATGTGTAAAGTGCCTAAATAAAGATAAATGAATAATGGGGTGCAAGTATGTGAAACATGGAGGGATAGCGTGTATGTCATGAGGTGCAGCGTGTATAGCCAGGTAAAAGCCTATTTTAGCTGGATGTACTACAATCTGGGTAGTAGTGGATCGTTTCTCTAAGATGGCACATGTTATTCCACTGACTGGCCTCCCGTCTGCTCCTCGCCTAGCAAGCCTGTTAATTTTGCACATCTTCCGGCTACATGGACTCCCTCTACATATTGTCTCTCGAACCGGGGTGTACAGTTTACATCCAAGTTCTGGAGAGCCCGGTGCAACCTGCTGGACGTTAAACTTGACTTCTCTTCTGCCTATAACCCTCAGTCCAATGGTCAAGTGGAGAGGACCAATCATATTTTAGAGAATTGTCTTCGCCACTTTGTTTCCGCCCAACATGACAAATGGGAGCAACTCCTGCCTTGGGCGGAATTCTCATAAAACAACCACACAAGTGAGTCTACTACCTCGTCTCCCTTCTACATTGTGTGCATCCAGCATCCTCGAGTTCCTCTTCCTATGCCAGCCATGACTCAAGTACCGGAAGCTAACTCTTCAATTGGCTCTTTTGTTCACATCTGGCAGCAAATGAAGGCTGCGATTCTCCAAGCAGTGGACCGCATGAAAAAGCATACTGATAAAAGAAGGAAAATTCCCCATAAATTGTTTCCTGGAGTTAAGGTCTGGCTGTCCTCGAGAAACATTAGACTCAAGGTGCCTCCCAACAAGTTCGCTCCTAGGTTCCTTGGTCCTTTCGAGGTCCTACAGCGGATCAACCCAGTATCCTATAAATATTGGTTGCTTCCTACTCTGAAGATTCCCAAATCGTTCCATGTGTCCATCCTTAAACCCGTGGTCCTGAACAGCTACAGTAAAGCACCTAGGTCTTCAGTTGCTCCCAGTGGTTCTTCTGAGGTATTCGAGGTGAAGGAGATTCTGGATCGCAAGAGGGTAGGAGGAAGGACTTTCTATTTGGTGGACTGGAGAGGGTTTGGTCCTGAGCAGAGATTCTGGGAGCCAAAGGAGAACCTCAATGCCCCTATCCTTATTTAAAAAAAATCCTATCTCGCTCTGGACTCAAGAAAAGGGTTGTAAGGGGAGTACTGTTAGGGCTGCGGTCACGGACCGTGACCTTCACTTACCTGCCTCCCGCAGATACTCCTCGTCCTGTCGGCATCTTCCTCCCCGGAGACGTCGGCACATGCGCCCACTCTGTCCCGTAGTGATCACTATTGATTGCGCTGGTTCCTGGCCTTAAAGGAGAGCGTGCACATATGTAAATAATTAATTAATTATTCCCTGATCACCCTGGACTATAAAAAGGGCCCTGCCCTTCTGATCCTTGCCTTAGCGTTGTTAGTTTATCCCATGTTAGTCTTTGCAAATGGTCCCTTAGTGTTATCCTGTTCCCGTTGTTTCCTGTGCCCTGCTACCTGTATCCTATATCCCGTGCTGTGTACTTGTTCCTGAGTCTGTTAGCGTTTGAGTCGTGTCTTACTGCACCTGCTGTCATCTGCCACGTCCTGTGTCATCTGCCATGTCCAGTGTCTTCTGCCACGACCAGTGTCATCTACCACATCCAGCATCATCCGCCATGTCTGGCGTAACCTGCTGCACCCACCTCCATCCGTGCTAAAGCCGCGGCTACTGTATGGACTATTTCAGGTACCCTTGTGCTATGAACTGGTATAGATTCTTGCATAGACTGTGACTTGGCCAGCTGCCTGTCCACTACGGCGAAGCGGCCTAGTGGGTCCACATACCCTGTGACCGTGACAGTTGGGAGCTTCATTCAATGGATTACCAGTGAGTTAAGCATAAGGTCACTGAAGGTCACTGAAACGCTTATTCCTTTAATGATCTCCATGACTACTGTTCTGGCTTCTGGGCAGTTCTGGTTTTTCCTTGAGCCTATCGCTTTTCTCTATGTTTCTGCCTATCAGATTTGGTTTAGTATTTATACCTGTCCTTCTCACTCAGTCTTTGCTTGTGATTTTCCTTACCTTCTGGTGTCTTGATCAAGTTTCTGACTAAACCCCATACCTCTTACTTTTGGACTTCCTGGAATACTTACCTCAGCTTGTCTCTCGTTAACCCCTTGTTTGCTGATTTGGATTATCTGTTGCCAGCTGGCTTCGATCTCTGCTTTACCTGGTATCCACTTGCTTATTGATTTGGACTTTCTGTTTAACCTCTGGCTGTCTGGTTATCCTGTTTAGATTTGCCTGCATTGCACCTCTTAACATTGAACCCAATGATTTTGCCACGTGCAACAAGTATTAGTAAATCTGCCCCATTGTCTTTTACCACCATTGTCGCATCATATATGGATTTGTGAGGCTTGACTAGAACTTATCTGGAGTGCCTCATACACACCCTGACACCTAAAATACACTCAATCACAGAGCAGAGGTGAAGAGCAGCACAATTCTATATGAAGAGGACATGGTTGTGGAGCAAGTGCAACTGTGTGTTTTCACTGTTTTGTGGGCTTTTAGCAGATCACCTAACTGAAAAAGTAGAACCCATAATGAAAAGATTTGCCCACTCCTTGTGTAGCGATGTGAAAATATTTGTAAGGACTAAGTGCTATACTAGGCTCAAAGGGGGCTATACTTCTCTGGTGGGAGAACATCTTATTTTCCATTTGGTGCTGTCTTCAAGTAATTTAATTGTATATCCAAATATATAATCCAAATATATATATATTTTTTTTAGAGATGATCCCTTTCCTAGTGGTGAAATCTTACAGTATTTTTATTAGTATCTAATGGAGAAAAAAGAGGAACATAGGGCACCACATCATGCAATAAATCCAACAGGTTTATACGTGAGCGTTTAAAGATTATAAGCGCTCACCGTGTCTGGTTGTGCATGCTAGGTACAACACTAGTGTTGTGCGTTCGGACAATAAGTTGTCAGCTGCTGCTATCCCCGACCTGTGGGTGATGGATTACTTCCGCTTAAAATCAAGAATATACTCCAACAAGGATGGAAAGAAAAATGGGAGTTTCCAGAAAAGTGCTGCTGATATCCAGAGGGTTTAAGGGCTTGTCCACACACAACGAAATTGCTGCAGAAAATTTCTGCAGCAATTCCGTTGAAAGTCAAAGGCTTTCCGCTGCGGCAAAAACGCACTATTTCCTGCATTTTTTACGGCAGAAAATGGTCAGTAAATTGCTGCGTTTTTCCCAATGTTAGGAGATGAAGACATCTCCTCTGAAAAACTCAGCAATTCTGCACACTTTCCTTAGCAGGATTTGACGTACTGAAAAATATGCACGGCAGGTAAATTTCAGCTCTGAAATATTACGCGGCATGTGGATGAGATTTGTTAAATCTCATTTACTATGCTGCTACTGTATTCTGCTGCATTTTTTCCGGCTGTAATTCCGGCACATTTGTTACGTGTGGACGAACCCTAAGATCAAAGTTATTTATTATTAATTGAATGAAAAATAAATAAACAAACAAAAAATGATGTGGCTACGCGTTTCAACAACGGTCTGGTGTCATCAGGGAATGGCCTGATGAAGACACCAGACCGGTTGTGAAGCGCGTAGCCACATCACTTATGGATTTTATTTAATTATTTTTTATTCAATTAGTAATAAGTAACTTTGATCTTAAACCCTCTGGATATCAGCAGCGCTTTACAGTATTTTTATTGACCTAGTAATCACCCATGATAAATAGATAGATAGATAGATAGATAGATAGATAGATAGATAGATAGATAGATAGATAGATAGATAGATAGATAGATAGATAGATAGATAGTTTTTTTTTCCAGGGCACAATTAGCAGAGCTAGTTAACTTTCCTGGGTTCTTTGCCATTAGTCATCATGTGATTAACTACACTAATTGGACTTAAGCTTCTATAAAGAGCTATTTTTCACAAGAAATTTCTTCAAATTCTTCTGGCTTTCCAGCTAGTTCCTACTGTCCAAGCTGAAACTGCTCTCATTGTCTTTGCGGGTGCATTAATTAGGCGGTAGACTAATTGCACAAAATGCTTTGCTGCCCTTTAAAAAGGTGATTTTAAATGAAAAGTGAGGGAGTTGCACAAAGGCATGCTGGCCTGGAAATTTCCCAGAATTCTGCAGGGCAATTCTTTCCAATTTATTGTTCTCTATTGTTTCTACCTTTAATACTCTGTGAAAGCACACAGCAATTATTCCTCAATATGCTACACACACTGGCACCATTGTCAGCCTGGACTCCCAGGGGACAAAAATAGAGACATTTTTGGGCACCGAACTAAACCATTTAAGAAATAGGAATTTTCAGTTTGGGTCATATGTATTTTAACCTTTCACTGTAGGAAACTAAAATGGCAGATCCCTGGAAATGCTGATAATATTTCATATTGAATTTTGCATTTGGGGAATGAGAAACCAACTAAAGGGACATACAGCTGTGGCTCTTACATGACATGCTTTGCAGCATCAATTAATAATAATAATTAGGATTACATTAGTTGGAACGAATGTATCTGACATCATCTGGTTATTACAAGGGGTCTTGACTGCACCCTAATATTCATCTACATTTGATGTTTTCATAATGGATTTATTTTATAGGCATTCTGTCAGGAATTTTAGCTTATTAAGGGCCTGTTCACAACACCGTTCGTTTCCGCTGAGGGGTTCCGTCTGAGATTTCCGTCGGGTTAACCCCTCAGCGGAAAGTCAAAGGGAAACCTTAGCTTCCGTTTCCCTCACCATTTACCTCACCATTTAACTCAATGGTGACGGAAACCTAGCTAATGGTTTCCGTTTGCCACCGTTGTGACAGGGTTCCGTCATTTTGACAGAATCAATAGCGAAGTCATATATGCATTAAGCCAAGGGCGTAGCTAAAGGCTCATGGGCCACAGTGCAAAAGTCTTTTATGGGAACCCTCCCCTCCCTCCGCCCCCAACTTCTCTTTATGTCCAAGGCCCGCAGTTTTCAGCTGCATCTCCGGGTTTCCTAAGCGACCCATCGATGCAGCTCTAGCAGCCAACTCGTTGCTAAGGTCTTAAGACATCAGGGGCAGTAGCCGCCCTAAGACATTTGACCCCCCCCCCCCCATTTTTATTATATATCTCTATCATAGACAGAATATCTATAAAACTACGACCCCTATAGCTCCGCCCCTGGATAAGATTAGATTCAGCGGCTCAGCAGAAAGTATCACACACATGATAGGATTAGATACAAGGCCCAGCACTCAATATCACTAATTATAGGCCTAGATACAGGGCCCTCATACGGTATTACACATGAGAGGTTTAGATACAAGGCCCAGTAGACAGTATCACAAATAGGCTTAGATGTAGGGCCCAGTGGACAGTATCCCAAATTATAGGCTTAGATAGAGGGCCCAGCAGACAATATAACACATGATAGGCTTAGATATAGGGCTCAGCAGACGGTATCACACATGATAAGCTTAGATACAGGTACCAGCAGACAGTATAACAAATTAAAGGCTTACATACAGGGCCCAGTGGACAGTATCACACATGATAGCCTCAAAAACAGTGGCTCAGCGGACTGTATCACACATGATAGGCTCAGATACAGGGCCCAGCGGACAGTATCACACATGATAGGCTCAGATACAGGGCCCAGCACACAGTATCACACATGATAAGCTTAGATACAGTGCACTGTGGCCAGTGAAACACATGATAGGCACAGGGACGGAGATGGGTGAGGGACCTGGTACCCTGGGACAAGACAGCCCCCACTCCCACCTCGGACGCGTCAACCTCCACAATAAATGGCTCCATTTTGTTGGGCTGAACCAGCACCGGGGCCGAGATAAAGCACTTCTTAAGGACCTCAAAAGCCTGGACAGCCTCAGGAGGCCAGTGGAGGAGATCAGCACCTTTGCGAGTGAGATCCGTAAGAGGCTTAGCGATGACCGAGAAGTTAGCAATAAACCTCCTGTAATAATTAGCGAACCCCAAGAAGCACTGTAACGCCTTCAGGGAGGCAGGTTGGACCCATTCCGCCACAGCCTGGACCTTGGCGGGGTCCATGCGGAATTCATGAGGAGTAAGGACTTGGCCAAAAAATGGTGTCTCCTGCACCCCAAACACACATTTTCCGGTCTTAGCAAACAGTTTGTTTTCCCGAAGGACCTGGAGCACCTTCCTGACATGCTTAATGTGGGAGGACCAGTCCTTGGAAAACACAAGTATGTCATCAAGGTACACTACAAGAAATAACCCCAGGTAGTCTCTTAAAATCTCATTTATGAAATTCTGGAAGACCGCGGGAGCATTACACAACCCAAAGGGCATGACGAGGTATTCGAAATGACCTTCGGGCGTGTTAAACGCAGTCTTCCACTCATCCCCCTCTTTGATGCGGATAAGGTTATACGCCCCCCGTAGATCAAACTTAGAGAACCATTGGGCCCCCTGGACTTGATTAAAGAGATCAGGAATCAAAGGAAGGGGATACTGGTTCGTTACAGTGACCTTATTCAAGTTACGGTAGTCAATGCATGGCCTAAGACCACCATCCTTCTTCCCTACGAAGAAGAAGCCAGCACCTACCGGAGAAGTAGAGGGGCGAATGTAACCCTTGGCCAGGCATTCCTGGATATACTCTCTCATGGCTTCACGTTCAGGACAAGAAAGGTTAAATATCCTACCCTTAGGGAGCTTAGCTCCTGGTACCAAATCGATAGCGCAATTGTATTCTCTATGAGGAGGTAACACTTCGGAGGCCTCCTTAGAGAAAACATCGGCGAAGTCCTGAACAAACTCAGGTAGCGCGTCCACCTCCTCAGGGGGAGAAATAGAATTAACAGAAAAACATGACGTCAAGCATTCATTACCCCATTTGGTAAGCTCCCCAGTATTCCAGTCAAAAGTGGGATTATGCAACTGCAACCAGGGAAGGCCTAAAACCAAATCGGACGATAATCCCTGCATCAACAGTACAGAGCACTGCTCCAAATGCATGGAGCCAACAAGGAGTTTAAAAACAGGGGTATGCTGAGTAAAATAACCATTAGCAAGAGGAGTGGAGTCGATACCCACTACCGGGACAGGTTTAAGCAAATCAATCAAAGGCATAGCTAGAGACATAGCAAATTCCACAGACATGATATTAGCAGAAGACCCTGAATCCACGAAGGCACTGCCGGTAGCAGACCTATCACCAAAAGAGACCTGAAAGTGAAGCAAGATTTTATTACGTTTCATATTTACGGGAAATACCTGTGTGCCCAAGTAACCTCCCCGATGATCACTTAGGCGCGGAAGTTTTCCGGCTGCTTATTCTTACACCTAGGACAGGTGTTCACTTGATGTTTGTCATCCCCACAATAGAAGCAGAGACCATTCTTCCTGCGGAACTCTCTACGTTGTCGGGGGGACACGGAGGCCCCGAGTTGCATAGTTACCTCCGAGTCTTCCGTGGAAGAGCGAAGCAACGGGACCTCGGGAGGCATCATGGGGGAGTCAGAGGGGAAAACACAAAACCGTTCAAGTTGTCATTCCCTGAGACGTCGGTCAAGTCGTACCGCTAAAGCCATAACCTGGTCTAAGGAGTCAGAAGAGGGATAGCTAACTAGCAGGTCTTTCAGGGCATTCGACAGGCCCAACCTAAACTGGCACCTTAAGGCAGGGTCATTCCACCGAGAAGCTACACACCACTTCCTAAAGTCAGAGCAATACTCCTCCACAGGTCTCTTACCCTGACGTAAGGTCGCCAGCTGACTCTCGGCAAAGGCAGTCCTGTCAGTCTCGTCATAAATGAGTCCGAGAGCAGAAAAGAAACGGTCAACGGAGGAAAGTTCAGGGGCGTCAGGAGCCAGGGAGAAGGCCCATTCTTGGGGCCCTTCCTGGAGTCGGGACATAATTATACCCACCCGCTGGCTCTCAGAACCTGAGGAGTGGGGCTTTAAGCGAAAGTAGAGCTTACAACTCTCCCGAAAGGAGAGAAAAGTCCTCCGGTCCCCTGAGAACCGGTCAGGCAACTTGAGGTGGGGTTCAAGAGGTGAGGTGAGGGGTACTACCATGGCAGCGTCAGGCTAGTTGACCATCTGAGCCAGGGCCTGGACCTGTAGGGAGAGACCCTGCATTTGCTGAGCCAGGGTCTCAAGGGGGTCCATAATAGAGTGAGGGACCAGGGTAGCCTAGGTATATGGGCTTGTGATTATGTAATGACAGGGGGGTAGGGAAACAGACAGTGAGCCCTAATCTACCCACCACTCGGTCCCTGCCTATTTGCAACGACCCGCCCTAGGCGACGGGGTACAACTGGGCGACGGTCCCTACGCTCAGTAGGTGCACGACAAACAAACAGACAAGGGGACACAAGCAACGGGAAATGGGGCAGTTGCCCACGGCAACACCGTGAGCAACAAGAGAGGTGAACGAGCCGAGTCAAACCAGGAATGTACGAGGTACCAAACGCAGAGCAGGAGAGTAGTCAGTAAGCCGGGGTCAGTATGAAGAAAGGTCAAATAGCTAGGAGCTGCAGCAAGGCCAGGAAACCACACGAGAAGAATCACAAGCAAAGGAGGAACAGGAAAGGCAGGTATAAATAGACAGAGGGCGGGAGCTAGCTCCGTCTGGCCAGGCTGCGATAGGCTCTCCCACTCCTAAGCCTGCCATCCTGAGTGGTGGAAGATGGAGTCAGTCTCAGAGACATAGAACCAGGCGCAGACTGATTACCCATGGGCGTATACACAGAAGTTGTGCCTGGCAGATCCTTTACATGCATATTCTAGATGAGGCCTCACTAATGCTTTGTAAAGTGGTAATATTACATCCCTGCCCCGCGAGTCCATGCCTTTTTTAATACACGACAATATCCTGCTGGCCTTTGAAGCAGCTGATAGCTGATTGACACTGCATGCTGTTATTTAGTTTATGATTTACAAGTACACCCAGATCCTTCTCATCAAGTGACTCCCCCAGTGTAGCTCGCCCTAGGACATATGATGCCTGCAGGTTGTTGGTACCCAGATGCATAACTTTACATTTATCTACATTAAACTTAATTTGCCAACTGGATGCCCAAATACTTAGTTTGTTTAAATCCGCTTGCAATTCACGAACATCTTCCATAGACTGAACTATATTACATAGCTTGGTGTCATCTGCAAAAATAGAAATAGTGCTATTAATCCCGTCCTCTACATCATTAATAAATAAGTTGAATAATAGTTGTCCCAGGACTGAACATTCGGGTACACCCCTTATAACCGGGGACCATTCAGAGTAGGAATCATTGACCACAACTCTCTGGATACGGTCCTTGAGTCAATTCTTAATCCAATTACAAACTATATTTTCAAAACCTATAGTCCTTAATTTACCCATTAGACGTCTATGAATGACAGTGTCAAATGCCTTTGCAAAGTCCAAAAACACTATATCCACAGCGGCCCCTCTGTCTAGGCTTCTGCTCACCTGTTCATAAAAACAAATCAGGTTGGTTTGACAACTTCTATGCTTAGTAAAACCGTGCTGGCTGACACTTATAATACTATTTTGTTGTCACATAATCCTGTATATAGTCCCTCAATAGCCCCTCAAACATTTTCCCCACGATGGATGTTAAGCTTACTGGTCTATAATTACCCGGGAAAGACCTAGAGCCCTTTTTGAAAATAGGCACCACATTTGCCCTGCGCCAGTCCCTTGGCACTATACCAGTCACTAGAGAATCTCTGAATATTATGAAAAGGGGGACAGAAATAACTGAACTAATCTCTTTAAGAATTCTAGGGTGTAACCCATCTGGTCCCGGGGCCTTGTGCACATTTATTTTATTTTATTTAGCTTGGACCATATCTACATTCATCCAATTCAGTATATCAACTGATATATTAACACCAGCTACAGAAGCTGCTCTTTCTTCTGTTGTATATACAGAGCTAAAGAACCCATTTAGTTACAAATTTTTGGGGATTTGTTTTACTATCCTTGGCTACCTGCCTTTCATTTTGTATTTTTGCTAATTTTATTACATTTTTACAGATTTTATTACGCTCTTTATAATTTAAAAAGGCTACAGATGTACCCTCAGATTTGTATGTTTTAAATGCCCTTTTTTTGTCATGTATTGCCCTTTTTACAGAAGGTTTAAGCCTTGTGGGGTTTAATTTTAGTTGTTTATACTTGTTACCTATAGGAATAAATTTTGCACTATAATTACCCAAAGTAGATTTGAAAATCTCCCATTTTTCATTTGTCCCATTATTTAACATTAGTTCTTCCCAGTCTATATCTTGAATTGCAGCCCTCATCCTAGGGAAATTGGCTTTCTTAAAATTAAGTGTTTTTGCCCTCCCAGCCTGTGTTTGTTTTTTAACGTATAGGTAAAATGTAACTATATTGTGATCACTGTTACCGAGGTTTTCACGAACATTGACATTCCCAACAAGCTCTGCATTATTAGAAATGACCAGATCCAACAGAGCTTCATCTCTAGTTGGGTCTTCCACAAACTGGCCCATAAAATTTTCCTGCAACAGGATGAGGAAATGTCTCCTCTTTGCCTTTGAAGCCGAACCATGACACCAATTAATATCCCGGTAATTAAAATCAGAGATCCATAAAATCCAACCTTAAATCCTAATGTGTTCATCCAGACAAATGCAAAAACCCCTATGGGATGGATGCCAATTGCTAGTTATTAGGAGAAAAAAATTACTCCACAACTCAAATTATGCCAATTATTATCAGAATAAGTCCCTGGATCAACATCCCATCTCCAGGATCTAGTACCCATACCTTGTAATTAGAGATGAGCGAACTTATCAAAAGTTCGGTTCGGCTAGTTCGCCGAATTTCACGAAAAAGTTCGATTCGGACCGAACTAGTTCGGACCGAACCTGTCATTTCCGTGCGCCGAGCATGGTACTGTCCAGGGTGCTGATAGAGTTAATGGGCTGCACTAACTCTTTCAGCAACCTTGACAGTACATGCTCGGCGCGCGGAAAATAAAATTTTAATGTAATAAAAAAATAATAATAATACGTTCATACTTACATTCCTCCTGTCCGGCCTCCAGCGATGACGTTTCATCCATGTCGCCGCTGCAGCCAATCACAGGCTGTAGCGGCGGTCACGCACGTCAGGATGACGTCAGAAGGCCAGCCTCCAGGGATGACGCTTCATCCCACGTGACCGCCTCTGCAGCCAATCACAGGCTGCAGCACACTCTACACTACACTATAGTACACTACATTACATTACATGCGTTGTGGAGCAGATGACGTAATCATATCAGGCACACGTGATTACGTCATCTGCACCCACCGCTCTGTTATTGTGAATGGGAGCAGTAAGAAGAAAAGTGACGGGACCGTTCAAATCTTCGTGGGAACGTCTTAGGTGAGTTTATTTATGTATGTATGTTTGCATGTATGTATGTATGTATGTATGTTGTCATGTATGTATGTTGTCATGTATGTATGTGTATATGTGCATGTATGTTTGCATGTATGTATGTTTGCATGTATGTATGTATGTTGGCATGTATGTATGTTGGCATGTATGTATGTGTATATGTGCATGTATGTTTGCATGTATGTATGTTTGCATGTATGTATGTTGGCATGTATGTATGTTGTCATGTATGTATGTATGTATGTATGTTGTCATGTATGTATGTATGTATGTATGTATGTATATATGTGCATGGTAGAAAAAAGCAGAGGATTGGAACAGCACTGTGAACAAATGCCTTACTAGGCTGGTGCAAAGCTTCAAAAATAAAGGAGTGACCTCTCCTTATGTGTTAGATATCCAAAAAAGAGAACGTGAAGCAGCACTCAAATAAAGTGAATTTATTCATCCAACATGGAACCACAACGTTTCACCTCCTCTATGAAGGCATTTTCATTTTGAAAATGCCTTCATAGAGGAGGTGAAATGTTGTGGTTCCATGTTGGATGAATAAATTCACTTTATTTGAGTGCTGCTTCACGTTCTCTTTTTTGGATATACAGTGAAGGAAATAAGTATTTGATCCCTTGCTGATTTTGTAAGTTTGTCCACTGTCAAAGACATGAACAGTCTAGAATTTTTAGGCTAGGTTAATTTTACCAGTGAGAGATAGATTATATAAAAAAAAATATAAAAAATCACATTGTCAAAATTATATATATTTATTTGCATTGTGCACAGAGAAATAAGTACTTGATCCCTTTGGCAAACAAGACTTAATACTTGGTGGCAAAACCCTTGTTGGCAAGCACAGCAGTCAGACATTTTTAGTAGTTGATGATGAGGTTTGCACACATGTTAGATGGAATTTTGGCCCACTCCTCTTTGCAGATCATCTGTAAATCATTAAGATTTCGAGGCTGTCGCTTGGCAACTCGGATCTTCAGCTCCCTCCATAAGTTTTCGATGGGATTAAGGTCTGGAGACTGGCTAGGCCACTCCATGACCTTAATGTGCTTCTTTTTGAGCCACTCCTTTGTTGCCTTGGCTGTATGTTTCGGGATATTGTCGTGCTGGAAGACCCAGCCACGAGCCATTTTTAATGTCCTGGTGGAGGGAAGGAGGTTGTCACTCAGGATTTGACGGTACATGGCTCCATCCATTCTCCCATTGATGCGGTGAAGTAGTCCTGTGACCTTAGCAGAGAAACACTCCCAAAACATAATGTTTCCACCTCCATGCTTGACAGTGGGGACGGTGTTCTTTGGGTCATAGGCAGCATTTCTCTTCCTCCAAACACGGCGAGTTGAGTTAATGCCATAGAGCTCAATTTTAGTCTCATCTGACCACAGCACCTTCTCCCAATCAATCTCAGAATCATCCAGATGTTCATTTGCAAACTTCAGACGGGCCTGTACATGTGCCTTCTTGAGCAGGGGGACCTTGCGGGCACTGCAGGATTTTAATCCATTACGGCGTAATGTGTTACCAATGGTTTTCTTGGTGACTGTGGTCCCAGCTGCCTTGAGATCATTAACAAGTTCCCCCCGTGTAGTTTTCGGCTGAGCTCTCACCTTCCTCAGGATCAAGGATACCCCACGAGGTGAGATTTTGCATGGAGCCCCAGATCTATGTCTATTGACAGTCATTTTGTATGTCTTCCATTTTCTTACTATTGCACCAACAGTTGTCTCCTTCTCACCCAGCGTCTTACTTATGGTTTTGTAGCCCATTCCAGCCTTGTGCAGGTCTATGATCTTGTCCCTGACATCCTTAGAAAGCTCTTTGGTCTTGCCCATGTTGTAGAGGTTAGAGTCAGACTGATTCATTGAGTCTGTGGACAGGAGTCTTTTATACAGGTGACCATTTAAGACAGCTGTCTATAATGCAGGCACCAAGTTGATTTGGAGCGTGTAACTGGTCTGGAGGAGGCTGAACTCTTAATGGTTGGTAGGGGATCAAATACTTATTTCTCTGTGCACAATGCAAATAAATATATAGAATTTTGACAATGTGATTTTCTTTTTTTTTTTTATATAATCTATCTCTCACTGGTAAAATTAACCTAGCCTAAAAATTCTAGACTGTTCATGACTTTGACAGTGGGCAAACTTACAAAATCAGCAAGGGATCAAATACTTATTTCCTCCACTGTATATGTGCATGTATGTTTGCATGTATGTTGGCATGTATGTATATATGTGCATGTTTGTAAGTATATTTGCATGTATATATTTGCATGTATGTATGTATGTATGTATGATTGCATGTATGTATGTTGGCATGTATGTATGTTGAACTCACTGTATTTCAAAGATATATTCAATTGTGCTCCCACAACATAACAATTTTAAAGGATTCACTGGTGTAATATATGAGTAAAATATAACATTTATTTATAACTCTCTAAAAACAGGGGTACAATCACCACTGTGAAAAAGCCCCACCGTGTGTATAAAAACGTATTAAATAATAAACACTGAGTTCTAAGGCCTCATTCACACGGCAGGGTTTCCCGTCCGGGTGCCGGCCGTTCATAAATCGGCCGGCACCCGGCTGCATTAGGAATGATAGACCCCTAATGGGGCTATTCACACGACCGATTTTTTGACGGCCGGAAAATCCGGCCGTCAAAAAATAGGACATGCTCTATCTTTGCCCGGACACCCGGCCGCCCGGCTCCCATAGAAGTCTATGGGGCCGGGTATTACACGGCCATCACCGGAATGTGTTCCGAGTGATGGCCGGGTTTCCCGGCGCTTGCGCTCTATCTCCTCCTCCTCACAGCGCAGAGTGCATGTGAGGAGGAGGAGTTGATGCCATTCTGACGAATGGCATCGCTGCACACTGTGTTGCAGGGCCGGGGTGTACAGCAGGTGGAGGGAGCGCTGCGCTGGCTCCCTTCCCCTGCTTGTTAAAAGCACCCTGGCTCGGCGACACCTTAGATGGCGCCGCTAGTAGCAGCAGCTGCTGCGGCTGCTACTACTGCAGCGACGCCACTATAGCAGAGCGGGGAGGTATCTCCCCGCTCTGCTATGTGCTAGCCGCACTTTAGCTCCTTGAAGGAGCGGAATCCCCGTGTGTTCGGGGATTCCGCTCCTGGACAGAGCGCTTGATGTCTCTGTCCATATCTGGGCAGTGACATCAGGGGAAACTCCTGAAGCGGAATCCCCGAACACATGGGGATTCCCCTTCAGGAGCTGCCGCTGATGTCACTGTCCGGATCTGCCCGGCCCGGCACGGATGCATAACTTTATGCAAACCGGCCGGGCAGAATGGCCGATTTTACCGGCCGGCACTCGGGCTCGGACCCGACCCGGTCGTGTGAATCCCGCCTAATTCAATTGTGAACCTCCTATAGCTCAGTGTTCAACAAGAATATCAATACGGTCGGTTGTGAATAGGAATTTTTTAGCATTGGGAACACTAGCATTGTATACCTTAACACTAGGAGCTTCCGGTGCGGTTATCACGAACTCTAGTGTGAATTAGGGTCAAGACTATTGTTATGCCCATTTTTCAAATGCTGATTCCGTATTGATATTCTTGTTGAACACTGAGCTATAGGATTCACAATTGAATTCACAATTGAATTAGAACTCAGTGTTTATTATTTAATACGTTTTGTACCCCTGTTTTTAGAGAGTTATAAATAAATGTTATATTTTACTCATATATTACACCAGTGAATCCATGTATGTATGTTGGCATGTATGTATATATGTGCATGTATGTATGTTTGCATGTTTTTATTTTTGCATGTATGTTTGCATGTATGTTTATATATATGTGCATGTATGTAATTATGTTTGCATGTATTTATGTTTGCATGTATATTTGTGCATGCTTGTATATATGTATGTATGTATGTATGTATCTTTGCATGTTTGTTTGTATGTATGTATGTATGTATGTATGTATGTTTTCATGTGTGTGTGTGTATGCATGTATGTATGATAGTTTGCACGTATGTATATATGTGTGTATGTTTGCATGTATGTATATTTGCATGTATATATGTGCATGCTTGTATATATGTATGTATGTATGTATGTTTGTATATATGTATGTATGTATGTATGTATGTATGTTTGGATGTATGTTTGTTTGTATATATGTATGTATGGCCATGTATGATACTGTCTGCTGGCACCCTGTATCTAAGTCAACTTCGCAGCAGGCTTCTATACATGGTATAACAGTCAGTATCACACATTAAACTGAATCTAAGCCTACGACATGTTTTATTTCATTTTTTTTTTAATTTATTTTTTTACAGGTTTGGTGTTTGGACTACGTCGGTTTCGAGGACTACTTAGATGACGTTTTTTTTTTCTACAATAAAATGGTTAATGAGGGTTGTGTTGGGGGTGCTTTATTTCAATAAAATATTTTATCTATATCTTTGTCTTTTCTTTTCAAATTTTATTACTACCACTTTAGTAATGGCCGCTGTCTGAGTGACAACATCCATTACTAAGGCGAGGCTTAGTTTTAGCCGGTGCAGAGGCTAACACTAACCACCATTATTACCCCGGTACCCACCACCACCAGGGGTGCCAGGAAGAGCCAGGTACGATCCAGTACCCGACCATCTGTTGTGATGGTCGGGCTCTGGGGCGGCCGCAGACTGGTATTATGAGGCTGGGAAGGGCCAAAAACAGTGGACCTTCCCACCCTTGTAATGCTAGGCTGCTGCTGCTGTGTTGTATCTGGCTGGTTATAAAACTTCTACTCACCTACACACATATATACACGCACACACAAACAAACAACCATACACAAACACACACTTATATACACAAACACAACAAGATATACACACACACATAAACAGACAAACACACACACATATACACAAACTCACACATATACAAACAAAAACACACATATCCAAACACACACATATACACGAACACACACATATACACAAACACACACATATACACAAACACATATACACAGTTATACACAAACACAACAAGATATACACAAACACACACACACACATAAAGAGACAAACACACACACATATACACACACACATATACACGAACTAACACATATACACAAACACATATACAAACAAAAACACACATACCCAAACACACACATATACACAAACACACACATATACACAAACACACACATATACACAAACACACACATATACACAAACACACACATATACACAAACACATGTACACAAACAGACCCTTATATACACAAACACACACATATACACACAAACACACACACACAAACATATACACAAACACATATACACAAACACACCCATATATACACAAACACACACACATAAACACACAAACACACACCCATATACACACATATACACAAACACACATATACAAAAACACACACACAAACATCTACACACACACACACACAGTTCACAGCAGCACAGAGTATTTCAGGAGATGAGCGTGCAGATCTTGTGCGGGGTGGTGACTTGCCAATCATGTGAAGGTGTTATTGAGGCCAGGAGTGGAGGAGAGGTAACAGACTGAGCTACGTAATGGTAAGAGCAGAGTTCACAGCAGCACAGAGTATTTCAGGAGAGGAGCGTGCAGATTTTGTGCTGCTGTGAACTTGCCAATCATGTGAAGGTGTTATTGAGGACAGGAGTGGAGGAGAGGTACAACTGAGCTACGTAATGGTAAGAGCAGAGTTCACAGCAGCACTGAATCTGCACGCTCATCTCCTGAAATACTCTGTGCTGCCTTAAACTCTATGGACAGGTCAGGATCCTGTTTCTTTTAAATGCTGCACTGTAGCGCAGCCTTATATAGTGGATCGAGCGGGTTCCCCAGCAGCATTTAAAAGAAACAGGATCCTGACCTGTCCACAGAGTTTAAGGCAGCACAGAGTATTTAAGGAGATGAGCACGGCCGGGCACGGCCGGCCACGGGCAGCTGGTCGTTTTTCTGAGCCTGCTCCCATTATAAAATATATTACCGTAATGACGGGTGGCTACATGTGTGCACCCGTCATTACGGCAGCGTTGCTAGGCGACATCAGTAAATAGTCACTGTCCAGGGTGCTGAAAGAGTTAACTGATCAGCAGTAACTGTTTCAGCACCCTGGACAGTGACTACCGATCACAATATAGAGTAACCTGTAAAAAAAAAAGACGTTCATAGTTACCGAGAACTTTCTGCTTCCTCCAGTCCGGTTTCCTGGCCGTTGCCTTGGTGACGCGTCCCTCTCGACATCCGGCCCGACCTTCCTGGATGACGATACAGCCCATGTGACCGCTGCAGCCAATCACAGGCTGCAGAGGCCTCTGCAACCAATCACAGGCTGCCGCATCAGAAAAGAAGGTCGGACTGGAGGAAGAAGAGGGACTCGTCACCAAGACACCAACCGGGTACGTATGAAATGCTTTTTATTTTATTTTTAATCAGCAGCCTCTTTTCTCTATCAGTGATTGATAGAGACAAGTGGCTGCCGATTTGTATAATATTTTTGACCGGGTTCGGTCAAAACGGGTTCGGCCAAACTCGGTGAAGTTCGGATTCGCTGCGAACCGAACTTTTCTGGATGTTCGGACCGAAACCGGGTTCGGTTGTCCCGGTTCGCTCATCTCTACTTGTAATGTTATATTTTTTTAGAAAGGCATTAAGGTCCTTCTTGAACTTTCACAAAGATCCAACCATCAGAACATCCTGTGGCAGGGAGATCCAAAGTCTTGCTGCTCTTACAGTAAAGAATCCCCGTCTGTGATGATGTTGAAACCTTCTTTCTGTAGAAGATGCCAATTGTTATAGTTACAGGCCTAGGTGTAAAAAGATCGTTAGAAAGATCTCTGTTCTAGCCATTTATATGTTTGTATATTATAATTGGATCTACCCCTAAAATGTCTTTTTTCTACACTGAGTAATCCCAAATTTGATAACCTTTCTTGGTACTGCAAATCACTCATTCCCTTAATTACCTTGGTTCGCCCTTCTCTGCACCCACTCTAGTTCAGTCCAATGTCCCTATTATACACAAGTGATTAAAATTGTACACAATATTTCATGTGTGTTCTAACTAGTGATTTTTATACAGGAAAAACTATGTTCTTGTCAAGAGCATCTATGCCTCTTTTGATGCATTCATGGATTTTATTTGTCTTGGCAGCAGCTGCCTGGCACTGATTGCTAACTTTAAGTTTACTGTCCACCAATAACCCCACATATTTTACCTGGTGTTTTACTATTTAATACATAATTGGAAAATATGTTTATTAATATATAACAATCTTTCTATATTGGAGTCGGCCTAGCTGATCACCATATAAACCCCCAGGGAGACACTCTGGGTGGAAGTGGAAATGTAGCATTACATTGTGGTGATTCGAATTTTCGTCATGTAACCGTCATGTAGCCGTGGCAGGCTGAGTCATCCAGAGGCAATGCAGATTTCTGCCCTTTCATGACACCCATATGTCCTAATAGGACATATGGATAGGGGTTGTCCTGATTAGACAATTCCTTTAAAGGAACAGTGTCATCACAAATTATTTTTTTATATGTTAAAGATGTTAGTGCTTTATTAAAAACGTTTATATTTATTTGTGTGTTTGTGTTTTTCTTTTTCTTATTTTTACACTTTTTCTTCCCTATGGGGGCTGCCATTTTTTGTTCCATTTCTGTATGTGTCGATTAACGACACATACAGACATGGAATACGGCAGCCACAGTCCCATAGGGACTGCGAACGGCTCCCGTCCCATTCACTTGTGTGTACGGCGTCTGTGTGGGAACTGCGCATGCGCCGCTCCCACACAGTCCAATTTGAAATTGGCGCCGTCCGGCGCCATTTTCCTGTGGACCGGAAGTCGCGGCCGGACAGTAATATTACTACTTCCGGTCGCGGCTTCCGGACTTGTGCACTTGGACCAGCGGCAGCAGACGGAGCGGACGGGCCGGAGGGAGCCGCGGCGGCAGGAGCAGGTAAGAGATTTATATGTATGTTCGTGTTTGTGTACGTTTACTACTGTATGTAAACCTACTACACTGTGTGTTAGCTCAAAAAATGGCGACACACAGTGTAGGAGGTTACACCGTTCAAACCCCTCGTTTATCCCGGCACTAGCCAGGATAAAGGAGGGGGGGATGCTGAGAGCTCACTAGAGCGAGGGCTTTTTACCCAATTTTGCAATGCTGCAATTTTGGGAATAGCTCCATCTAGTGACCAGAAATGGGTAATATTATAAATTAGAATTAATTTATAATATTTCCTGACTCGTGAAAAAAATAAAAAAAATTTGAACAATGTTTAATCACCCACACACTAAATGTTTAATTAAAAAAAAAAAGCATGTTTTTCTGGCAACACATTCCCTTTAAGGCAATAAGTACCAGACCCAGTGGCCTCCATGAGACATTGCTATATGTACAATGTAATTAACATGGTAACAATAACATTGTCTTTGTCATGAGCATTTCTGTGATTAGGAAGACAGTATTTCATGATACTTTTATAAGTCTACAATCTTCACAATTCAAGGTTATACGACTATGTCTGACATCAATTATCATTAACAATCATTATTGTCCTTTATCAAATTATCTGCAACAGTGATTAATCTACGTCTAAAAAGTCTAGCGTCTTTATATCAGTTGTGCAAACGAATGTAAAGTATTCCTCCCTGTAGGCAGAAACTTCAAGCTCGCGAGAGGCTTTCTGTAGTATTCTTTAATGGGATTACTGACCGGTAGTCCAGAGAAATGTTTGCCCACCATGATCACGCATCTACAGTTCTGAGAACCATACATTGGGGCCCCCAAATTCTTGGCTCAGGGACAAACTTCACGCAGAGGGTGCTACATGGCTTACACAATTTCTGTGCTGAAGGAAATTAACCCTATGCTCAACTCCTGGACAACATGTATAACATTTGGATGTGCAGATAAAAACTGATGCAAAGGAAAATGCAAATGAGCCCCCATAGCCGCAAAACCCCTTTTTACAATTGCAAACAATACATTCATGCCAAACCTATATGTAATTACCAAAGGCATGTAAGCCAGTTCTATCATTGCTGGGTGGCAGTAATCTGTATTATATAGGAATGTATGTGCAACACCCACATCACTGCACCCAGAACTGTCTTACCGGTCAGAATAAATTGAAATGTTGCAATATAGACTTTATTTTCTTCTTGATTTTCATAGGAGTCTCATTATACCCCTCCTACTTCTCATTCTGTGGATTAATTGAGTGTCAGGATCTGTCACTTTAATGGATATCTACTGTCCCCTGGAACAAGAATAGTGACAGTTATTATCATTTATCTTAGACTGTAATGGATACAAGTATTAATGAAGTTTCATGCCAAAAAAGAACATACATTTAATTAGCACTTATTAAGGAGCCACTAGGAGCTCTCTTGGGCCAGTTTTTCAACATTTGGCTGAGTGCTGACATTTTAATTATGTAGCATCGCAGAATTAAATCTAGCATTGTTCTATGAATTAGTGATCCTACATCCAGGACTCAGGGAGGAGAAACACTAACCTTATTGTATTATTGTGTCCCATGTGTACAGTATCTGGTTTCAGAATAAACATGAATTTGTTGTGTTTTTATATCTGAATGTTTTAGCTTTTTCACTGGTGTTTTCACTGGGCAGAAGCATACAGAGCTTTCCAATGATCCGGCTACAAGGTCCACTCTAGCCATATATTTTAGGAAGTATGTATATATATATATATATATATATATATATATATATATATATATATATATATATATATATATTATATGCATATATGGGCAATAATTGATAATATGAGTGATTTCGTAATTTTGGCTTCAGTATATGATATAGACACCAGTCCAATATAGGCAACCACTCACGGTTGCTCCTCAACAAAAATCCTCAAATAGGCCGCATGCAGACAACTGTAGTTTTTATCCGTAATTACCCATTCATTTCTATAGGCATCGGACACCTTTCCGTATATTTATGAATGTGTGTCCGGGCTGCAAAAATGATCCGCAAAATAAAGAACATGTCCTATTCCTGTCCATAATTGTGGCCCGGATTCGCCTATAGATGTCTATGGGCGCATGCATACTGCGAACGGCTACGAATTTGCATCCGTAGCGTCCGTAAGTGCGGAAGCGTTGCTGTTCAACGGCAGGGGATTACCCAAGTAAATGGTGCCTGTGCAATCATGTGACCTTTTCAAGGGGTTGGTACATGTTGGTGTACCTTCTTTTTTTTTTTGCGGATCCGTAAATACAGATGCACTATGGACTATTTACGGACGTGTCAGATATGCAGATGACTTGTGGACAGTGATAAACACTACGGTCGTGTGCATGAGGCCTTAAAGAAACCTCCTGCTCTGTTAAAGCAATCCCAACTATAAATATTAAAAAAATATATTAAAAAATAATAATAATAAACTCCATGCAGCAGAACTGGAGAACAGCAGCCATCTTATGCCTGCCGAATACATGGCTCATAAGTACTGGTGGCTCGTATCCAGACACACCACTAGCTCTTTTTCTGTAAGGGACATTTACATAGTTACATAGTTCGTACGTTTGAAAAAACACACATGTCCATCAAGTTCAACCAATGGATGGGGAAGGGGAAGGTAAAAATTTCTACACATAGGACCTAATATTTTTTAGTTCTAGGAAATTCTGTAAGCCTTTTTTAAAGCCATCTACTGTCCCTGCTGTGACCAGCTCCTGCGGTAACTATTCCATAGATTCATAGTTCTCACAGTAAAGAAGGTTTGTCGCCTCTGCAGGTTCAACCTTTTTTTCTCCAGACGGAGGGAGTGCCCCCTTGTTTTTTGAGGGGGTTTTACATGGAACAGGATTTCACCATACTTTTTGTATGTGCCATTAATATATTTATAGAAGTTAATCATGTCCCCCCTTAGTCATCTTTTTTCAAGGCTAAATAAGTTTAATTCTTTTAATCTTCCCTCATAACTTAGATTCTCCATGCCCCTTATTAGCTTTGTTGCTCTTCTTTGTATTTTTTTCCAACTCCAGGGCATCTTTTCTATGAACTGGAGCCCAGAACTGAACTGCATATTCTAGATGAGGCCTCACTAATGCTTTGTAAAGTGGTAATATTATATCCCTGTCCCGCGAGTCCATGCCTCTTTTAATACACGACAATATCTTGCTGGCCTTTGAAGCAGCTGATTGACATTGCAGTCTGTTATTTACACCGTGTTCCAAATTATTATGCACATTGGATTTAAGTGTCATAAACATTTAATTATTAGTTTTTCAATTAAACTCATGGATGGTATTGTGTCTTAGGGCTCTTTGGATCATTGTAATCAATCTCAGACACCTGTAATAATTAGTTTTCCAGGTGTGCCGAATCAAAGGAAAACTAAGTAAGAAGGACGTTCCACATTATTAAGCAGGCCACAGGTTTAAAGCAATATGGGAAAGAAAAAGGATCTCTCTGCTGCCGTAAAGCGTGAAATAGTGCAATACCTTGGACAAGGTATGAAAACATTGGATATTTCAAGAAAACGTAAGCGTGATCATTGTACTGTGAAAAGATTTGTGGCTGATTCAGAGCACAGACGGGTTCGTTCAGATAAAGGCATAATGAGGAAGGTTTCTGTCAGACAAATTAATAGGATTAGGAGAGCAGCTGCTAAAATGCCATTGCAAAGCAGCAAACAGGTATTTGAAGCCGCTGGTGCCTCTGGAGTCCCGCGAACCTCAAGGTGTAGGATCCTCCAGAGGTTTGCAAGTGTGCATAAAGCTATTATTCGGCCACTCCTAAACAATGCTCACAAGCAGAAACGGTTGCAGTGGGCACAGAAATACATGAAGACTAATTTTCAAACCGTGTTGTTTACTGATGAGTGCCGTGCAACCCTGGATGGTCCAGATGGATGGAGTAGTGGATGGTTGGTGAATGGCCACCATGTCCCAACAAGGCTGTGACGTCAGCAAGGAGGTGGCGGAGTCATGTTTTGGGCTGGAATCATGGGGAGAGAGCTGGTAGGTCCCTTTAGGGTCCCTGACAGTGTGAAAATGACCTCTGAAAAGTACGTAGAGTTTATGACTGACCACTTTCTTCCGTGGTACAAAAAGTAGAACTGTGCCTTCCATAGCAAAATTATCTTCATGCATGACAATGCACCATCTCATGCTGCAAAGAATACCTCTGTGTCATTGGCTGCTATGGGCATAAAAGGAGAGAAACTCATGGTGTGGCCCCCATGTTCCCCTGACCTCAACCCTATTGAGAACCTTTGGGGCATCCTCAAGCAAAATATCTGAGGGTGGGAGGCAGTTCACATCAAAACAGAAGCTCTGGGAGGCTATTCTGACATCCTGCAAAGATATTCAAGCAGAAACTGTCCAAATACTCCTATGTTAACATGTAACTTGGCCTGTTAAGTTTTTTTTGATTGAAAGAGCTTTTGATTTCTGTAATATGACCTCCTGATGCTGCAAATTCAACAAATTACCATTTTAGTTCTCTTTACAACCTTTAAAAGGTTTTGATCTCTGTTGTGCATAATAAGTTGAAAAAGTGAATTTTGAGTTTTTTACTTCTAAAAAAAAATCTGTTATCATTAGGAGATTTGTTCAATAAAATTTGCATTATACTCCAACGGTTGATGGCTTGAAGATTATACTGACTGTCATTTGCATCGACTATTTAGGAAAATCAGCGAAAAATAACATTTGCATAATTATTTGGAACGCGGTGTAGTTTATGATTTACAAGTACACCCAGATCCTTCTCAACAAGTGAATCCCCCAGTGTAGCTCCCCCTAGGACATATGATGCATGCAGGTTGTTGGTACCCAGATGCATAACTTTACATTTATCTACATTAAACTTAATTTGCCAAGTGGCCGCCCAAACACTTAGTTTGCTTAAATCCGCTTGCAATTCACGAACATATTCCATAGACTGAACATTACTACATAGCTTGGTGTCATCTGCAAAAATAGAAATAGTGCTACTAATCCAATCCTCTGTATCATTAATTAATAAGTTGAATAATAGTGGTCCCAGCACGGAACCCTGGGGTTCACCACTTATAACAGGGAACCATTCAGAGTATTCATTGACCACAACTCTCTGGATAAAGTCCTTGAGCCAATTCTCAATCCAATTACAAACTATACTTTCTAAACCTATAGTCCTTAACCCCTTCCCGCACCTTGACGTAACTGCACGTCGAGGTGTGCAGTAACTTCGCGCACCTCGACGTGCAGTTACTTCAGTACTTTGACAGTTAACCGCCACGTGGCGCTACACCGCAGCAGTGGTTAACTGTGCAGGGTATCTGCCCTGCATTCCCTGTTGCTGATCAGCAGCACATCACCACTGAATTCGGCAGTTAACCCCTTCGATACGGCGTTCGATTGCGATCACCGAATTTAAGGTGTTTAGCGCAGATCGGCAGCCCCCACGTGAAATCACGGGGGCTGGCGATGGTACCCATGGTAACCGGGTCAATACGATTACGGCGATACCATATGTATATAGTTTTTTTTACATTTTGCAGTGTTTGCGCAATAAAATAATTTATTTTTTAAATAAGTTATTTTATTGCGCAAACACTGCAAAATGTAAAAAAAACTATATACATATGGTATCGCCATAATCGTATTGACCTGGAGAATAAAATATAATGGTCATTTATAGCCCAGGGTGAACGCCGTAAAAATTAAATAAAAAATATTGTCAGAATTGATGGTTTTTGGTCACTTTGCTTGCTGAAAAATGGAATAAAAAGTGATCAAAAAAATCGCATGTACCCCAAAATGGTACCAATGAAAACTACAGATTGTCCCGCAACAAAAAAGCCCTCACACAGCTCCGGTGGAGAGAAAATAAAAAAAGTTCCGGATCCCGGAATATGGTGATGTAAAATGTGCAGTGTTCCAAAAGCGGATAAGATCGGGCGCCATTTATAAATGTTACACTGGCCACATATCTGCGGATTATTATTTATTTACCCCATTAATTTACCCTCTTATTATGCCTCTGATGTACTCTGCCCAGCCTACATATAAACTGAAATACCATCAAAACGCCAGAGCTACTACCAAGCAAAATCTGCGCTCCCTAAAGCCAAATGCCGCTCCCTCCCTTCTGAGCCCTACAGCGTGCCCAAACAGCAGTTTACGTCCCCCAATATGGCATCGCCATACCCGGGTGAACCCGGTTAATATTTTATGAGGTATTTGTGGCACAAACTGGGCACAACATATAGTGCACTAAAATGGCACATCAGTGGAAAATTTTAATTTTCCCTCTGCACCATCCGCTGCGCATTAAATCCTTCATGCACCACGACTTAATAGCATGTCGTGGTGTGGGGGGTGATATATGGACTAACGGACAGAAACAGCGATCGCGCTGTTACAGGAGCCTGTAAAAATCACAATATACTGCAATACATTAGTATTGCAGTGTATTCTACCAATGATCTAATGATTGCTGGTTCAAGTCCCCTAGGGGGACTAATAAAATGTGTAAAAACAAGAGGAAATAGTTATTATTAGTGGAAAGAATTGAATAAATATTTAAAGTCCAAAAAGAAACCCTTTTCACATTTTTTCTCTAAAGTAATTTAATAAAATAAAAAATATACACAAAATTGCTATCGCTGCGTCCGTAAAAGTCCAAACTATTACAATATACCATTATTTAACTCGCACGGTGAATGCCGTGAAAAATAAAGAATTTTAAACGGCAATTTTAAATCGCTGTTTTTTGGTCACCTTGGCTCTAACAAAAAATTTAATAAAAAGTGCTCAAAAAGTTGTATGTAGCAAAAAATGGTATCAATACAAAAATAAGCCCTCACACCACTCTATTGATGGAAAAATAAAAAAGTTATGGCTCTCGGAAAGCGGGGAGGAAAAACAAAAAAGAAAAAGCAAAACATGGTTCAGTTCGGAAAAGGTTAATTACTTTCTAATGGAAAAACATTTATGACCACATGTGGGGTATAGCCGTACTCGGGAGAAATTTCTTTACAAATGTTGGGGTGCTTTTTCCTCCTTTATCCTTTGAGAAATTGAAAAAATTCAACATTTTAGTGGAAATAATGTTGATATTAATTTTCACGGCCTAATTCCAATAAATTCTGCAAAAGATGTGTGGGGTCTAAATGCTCACTATACCCCTATATAGATTCCTTAAGTGGTGTAGTTTCCCAAATGGGGTTACTTTTGGGGGGCTTCCACTGTTTTGGTCCCTCGGGGGACTTTGCAAATTCGACATGACACCCAAAAACTATTCCAGCTAAATTTGAGCTCCAAAAACCACATAGTACTCCTTCCCTTCTAAGCCCCGGTGTGGGTCCAAACAGCACTTTATTACCACATATGGCGTATTTCCGTAATCTGGAGAAATTGTTTTACAAATGTTGGGGTGCTTTTTCTCCTTTATTCCTTGTAAAAATTAAAAATGTCTAAGTTTTTACAGGAAAAAATTAGATTTTTACCTTTACAGACTAATTCCAATGAAATTCCAACAAATCAACTGTGGGGTCAAAATGCTAACTTTACCCCTAGAAAAATTTCTTGAGGGGTGAAGTTTCCAAAATGGGGTCACTTTTGGGGGGTTTCTACTGTTTTCATTCCTCCAGTGCATTGCAAACGCGACACGGCACTGAAAACTATTCCAGCAAAATCAGAAATCCAAAATCCAAATTGTGCTCCTTCTCTTCTGAGCCCTGCTGTGGGTCCAAACAGCAGTTTATTACCACAAATGGGGTATTGCTATAATCGGAAGAAATTGCTTTACATATGTTGGTGTGTTTTTTCTACTCTATTCCTTGTAAAAATTAAACATTTCTACGTTTTTTTTCCACAAAAAAAGTAGATTTTCATCTTCACATACTAATTCAAATAAATTTAGCAAAAAAACTGTGGGTTCAAAATGCTAACTATAACCCTAGATAAATTCCTTGAGGGGTGTAGTTTCTAAAATGGGGTCACTTTTGGGAGGTCTTTACTGTTTTGGTACCACAAGACCTATTCAAACCTGACATGGTGCCTAAAATATATTCTAAAAAAAGGAGGCCCCAAAATCCACTAGGTGCTCTTTTTCTTCTGAGGCCGGTGTTTCAGTCCATTAGCACACTAGGGCCACATGTGGCATATTTCTAAAAACTGCAGAATCTGGGCAATAAATATTGAGTTGCAATTCTTGCGTAAAACCTTCTGTGGTACAGAAAAAATTTATTACAAATGAATTTTGGCCAAAAAAATTAAATTTGTAAATTTCACCTCTACTTTGCTTTAATTCCTGTGAAACGCCTAAAGGGTTAAAACACTTTCTGAATGTTGTTTTGAATACTTTGAGGGGTGCAGTTTTCAAAATGGGGTGATTAATGGGGACTTTATAATATATAAGGCCCTCAAAGCCACTTCAGACCTGAACTGGTCCCTGCAAATATAGGCTTTTGAAATTTACTTGAAAATACGAGAAATTGCTGCTAAAGTTCTAAGCCTTGTAAAGTCCTAGAAAAATAAAAGAATGTTCAAAAAATGATGCAAACATAAAGTAGACATATGGTAAATATAAACTAATAAGTATTTTGTGTGGTATTACTATCTGTTTTACAAGTAGATACATTAAAATTTAGAAAAATTCACATTTTTGCAAATTTTCCCTAAATCTTGGTGTTTTTTTACAAATAAATATTGAATTTATCGACCACATTTTTTCACTAACATAAAGTACAATATGTCACGAGAAAATAGTGTCAGAATCACTTGGATAGGTAAAAGCATTCCAGAGTTATTACCACATAAAGTGACACATGTCTGATTTGAAAAATCGGCTTCGCCCAGAAGGCCAAAACAGGCTCAGTCCTGAAGGGTTTAATTTACCCATTAGACGTCTATGAGGAACAGTATCAAATGCCTTTGCAAAGTCCAAAAATACTACATCCACAGCGGCCCCTCTGTCTAGGCTTCTGCTCACCTCTTCATAAAAACAAATCAGGTTGTAAAACCGTGCTGGCTGTCACTTATAATACTATTTTGTTGTCACATAATCCTGTATATAGTCCCTAAATAGTCCCCATGATGGATGTTAAGTTTACTGGTCTATAATTACCCGGGGAAGACCTAGAGCCCTTTTTGAAAATAGGCACCACATTTGCCAGTCCCTTGGCACTATACCAGTCACTAGAGAATCTCTAAATATTAAGATGAGGATAGCTGAACTAAGCTCTTTAAGAACTCTAGGGTGTAACCCATGTGGTCCCAGGGCCTTGTGTACATTTATTTTATTTAATTTAGCTTGGATCATATCAACATTAATCCAATTCAGTATGTCAACTGATATATAACCGTGCTGGCTGACACTTATAATACTATTTTGTTGTCACATAATCCTGTATATAGTCCCTCAATAGCCCCTCAAACATTTTCCCCACGATGGATGTTAAGCTTACTGGTCTATAATTACCCGGGAAAGACCTAGAGCCCTTTTTGAAAATAGGCACCACATTTGCCCTGCGCCAGTCCCTTGGCACTATACCAGTCACTAGAGAATCTCTGAATATTATGAAAAGGGGGACAGAAATAACTGAACTAATCTCTTTAAGAATTCTAGGGTGTAACCCATCTGGTCCCGGGGCCTTGTGCACATTTATTTTATTTTATTTAGCTTGGACCATATCTACATTCATCCAATTCAGTATATCAACTGATATATTAACACCAGCTACATCAGCTGCTCTTTCTTCTGTTGTATATACAGAGCTAAATAACCCATTTAGTAATTCTGCCTTCTCTTGATCCCCTGTTACCAACTCCCCATTACTACTATCTAAGGGTCCTACATGTTCAGACCTTGGCTTTTTAGCATTTACATACTTGAAGAATTTTTTGGGATTTGTTTTACTATCCTTGGCCACCTGCCTTTCATTTTGTATTTTTTGCTGATTTTATTACCATTTTACAGATTTTATTAAGCTCTTTATAACTTAAAAAGGCTACAGCTGTACCCTCAGATTTGTATTTTTTAAATGCCCTTTTTTTGTCGTGTATTGCGATTTTCACAGAAGGTGTAAGCCATGTGGGGTTTAATTTTAGTCGTTTATACTTGTTACTTATAGGAATTAATTTTGCACTATAATTACCCAAAGTCGTTTTGAAAATCTCCCATTTATCATTTGTACCATTATTTGACAATAGTTCTTCCCAGTCTATATCCTGAATTGCAGCCCTCATCCTGTGGAAATTGGCTTTCTTAAAATTAAATGTTTTTGCCCTCCCAGCCTGCGTTTGTTTTTTACAGTATAGGTAAAATGTAACTATATTGTGATCACTGTTACCGAGGTTTTCACGAACATTGACATTCCCAACAAGCTCTGCATTATTAGAAATGACCAAACCCAACAGAGCTTCACCTCTAGTCGGGTCTTCCACAAACTGGCCCATATAATTTTCCTGCAAATGGTTGAGGAAATTTCTCCCCTTTGGAGTTGAAGCCGAACCATGACACCAATTAATATCCCGGTAACTAAAATCTCCCATTATCACTATAGTACCCACCTGTGCAGCCCGCTCCATTTGTTTATTTATTTGACCTTCTATCTCTTCAGTTATATGGGGGGGTCTATAGATTACACCAAAAGTAATTTTTTCAGTGTTTACCTCCCTTTGTAATTCCACCTACAAGGTTTCAACCTCCTCACAGTCTTCACCTACTATTGTCTTGTTCACACTTGCCTTCATATCACTTCTCACATACAGACATACACCACCGCCTTTCCTATTTGTCCTGTCTTTCCGAAACAGTGTAAAACCCTGTAGATTTACAGCCCAGTCATGTGACAAGAGTCCAGCCATGTTTCAGCAACACCAACTATATCTATATTTTCTTCCAGTACCAAGGCCTCCAGCTCCCCCATTTTGCTTGCTAGACTTCTGGCATTGGTGAACATACGCTTTAACTTGCCTTTAATTTTTTTAAGTTTCAGTTTCAGAAATGTGATTATTTGACATTATTTGGGCATTTTTATTTTCATTGCTGTTTTGTAACAGAAGGATCCCCTTATACTGTTGACTAGTCCTCTCCCCACAGTCTGTTTCTCCCCCACCAATATAGTCTGACCTCTCTTTAACCTGACTACCCCTTTATTTTCTACATTGACCTACCTCCTCAGCCCTAGTTTAAATACTCCACCACCCCAGCTAGAATTCTCTCCCCCAGCACAGCGGGCCCCCTTCCATTTAGCATCTGCAGAATCCAGTTTGTATCCCAATGAAAAGTCAGCCCAGTGCTCTAGGAACCCAAAGCCTTCTCCTCTACACCAAGACTTAAGCCATGCATTTAACTCCCTGAGCTCCCGCTGTCTTTCCTGTGATGTGCATGTCACAGGCAGTATTCCTGAGAATACAACCTTGGAGGTCCTTCCCTTCAGCTTGTAGCCTAGTTCTTTAAAATTATTCTTAAGGCTCCTCCACCTATCATTTATTCTGTCATTGGTACCTACATGGACCACAACAGCTGGATCATCACCAGCCCCTCCCAGTAATTTATTCACCCGTTCCACCACATGCCGAACCCTGGCACCAGGGAGACAGCAAACCATTCGGTTGAGGCGGTCTTGGCGAAAAAATTATTCTATCCGTCTTCCTGATTATAGAATCCCCACAACTACCAATTGCCTTGCCTTACCTGCATTACCATCCCACCGACTACTAGCTGGGCAGTTCTCCCGGCTGTTAGGGAGATCAGTATCCACTAGGGCTGCCATTTCTGAGACCTACATCCTAGCATTATCCCCAAACTTGGCAATTTTGCTTGGAATAATAGAAACAGGATTGGCCTTCCTTTTCTTGGACCCATTTCTACTGCCCCTAACTATATTAACCCAGCTACTTGCCTGATCCTGCTGACCCATGTCTTCAACCTCCAGCTCTACCCCACTAACTGCTTGCTCAGTGAGCAGCATGCTCCGCTCAAGATTGTCTATTGCCCTCAGTGTTGAATTTTGCTCCTCCAGATCTCTAATGCGAGCTTCCAGGTGAACAACATGCTCACATCTGCCACAGAGGTATTCACCCTGGAACTCCTGCTTCAGTCGTGCATTCATATGGCAAACTGTGCATTGAAGAATACCTCCAATCTTGCTATCCATTATCCCAGTTACAAAAAAACAGTGAACAATTGTTAATGTAAAAGAAAAGAAGAGTACTTACAGGGGCTTTAACTCCTCTTTTTAAATCCGGTTTAGTAACTCCACTTGTTATACAAACCACTTGATTTAGCAAGCCAAAACAGAGCAAGCTCTATAGAGGCCTGAGGGCTAATTTATACCACCTGAGAGCAGTTAACCCCTCCCCGAAGTCAGCTGCACAGCAGGACAGAAGCTAAGAAGGAAAAAGGGTTTTAAAATGTGTCAGTTTTGCAAACTTCTATTAGCAAGCACTCAATTCATATATCACACACAGTATCCCACACTGTACCCCACACAAGAACACAGCAAGTCAATCCGGTTTAGTAACTCCACTTGTTATACAAACCACTTGATTTAGCAAGCCAAAACAGAGCGGTTTCTATATCAGTAGATCTTCATACCATCACACCCATTCTAAACTTATGCAGGAATTGCACAAAATTTATAGATTCTAGGTGAGAATGCCCATCAGTAATTAATCAGTGGTGACGGGTATGTACTGATAACATTTTGTCAGCATCTCCACCCCCCTGGATTGCTAGAATGATTGGCAGTTACTTGTTATTTTTGATTTTGCATTATTTTTTTTATATTATACTATACACCTCAACATTGAAATTTCAACACCAAAAAGGGCAGGCCTAAGGTTATGCAAATCGTGGAAGTAGCAGGTGTCACCAAGATCTGCAAATCTGCACATTTTCAAGCACGAGCTCCAATCTGTGGCATGTGGAGGGGCAGAAAAGCCAGATTGAAAGCAAAGTTTTTTAGCCACAGGAAACCTCAAAAATTGGATCAAGTGGTGTGAGATGATTGTGCGATGCTTCCTGTTCGTCGACATGCCAGTTATCGCAACTTGTCGCAAACTGAGAGGGACAGAATCCTTGAACTTAGAGACCTTGATTTATCACTCCGGCAGATCGTTATGAGCCTAGGCCGAGTTGTCAGCACTGTCCGATGTTGCGTGCCCCAGAGGTAGGGAGAAAAACAATGAACAGGAATGACAGCTAGAGGTGCGTGGAGGCGAACCTCTGCACAGACGGATCGTCTGATTGGAAGAATGGCGCATAGTGATCCATTCTGTACTGCAATTGAAATTGGACGTCACATTATAAGCCTAGGATGGCAACCAGTTTCGACACAGAACAGAAGGCGTTTACACGACATTGGGATATGAACCAGACGTCCAGCTACATGTGTTCCATTGACCACACGCCACTGCTCTTAAAGGCTATCATAGGGGACAGCAAGACGCCATTGGAGGCTGGAATGGAAGTCTATCCTCTTCAGCAATGAGTTCCGCTTTTGTCTCGTACGTAATGATATCCAGAGACTTGTTTGGAGACCACATGGGCAATGCCATGGTGAGGCCTTCACAAGGGAACGTCACACCAGTCCTACTTCGGGGATTATGGTGTGGGGTGGCATAATGTATGATAGCCGGACCCCTCTAGTCTTCATTTCAGGTACACTAACAGCTCCGCATTACATTGATTTTTTCCAAAGTGTCCCAGATGCCGTTTTTCAGTAGGACAATGCCAGGCCGCATTTTGCTTGTGCTACTGTGAGCAGCCTGCATGGTCTAAACGTGCCACCATGGCCTGCAGAGCCTCCAGACTTGTTTCCCATCAAGCACATCTGGGACGTCATTGGTCGGAAATTGCAGAGGAAGCTGCTAGCAGCCAATCTTGACGATTTGTGTGCCCAAGTGCATTCAGAGTGGCATAACATTCCTCAGACAATCATTAATAACCTCATTGATAGCATGCCGTGGCGTGTAAGTGCGTGTATTTCTGCATGTGGCGTTCATAATCTGTACTGAATTAATCAAGATGTTTGGAATATTTTGTTCCATTTTTTTATCATTTGCAAATAATTAACATGTCTATCGATCCTGTGATTTCCACAATTCCAAAACTTTTCCTTCTTGGTATTGCAATTTTAATGTTGAGGAGTGTATTTACATATGTAGCAATTTTTAACATATTTTTAGTGTATTACAGCTGACACGCTGCTCTAACGGCCAGGAACAGCGATCATGCTGTTCCTGGCCATTTAACTGGTTAAATGCCACGGTCAATAGTGACCGCAGTATTTAAACCGTTAGAAGGTTGGGGGCGGCCCGCTCCGACAGCCTGAAGGCCCCTAGGTCTGCCTTCTGTCTGCCTCTGCTAAGCAATGCCTCCGGCTGGGATTAGCAGTGGCCTGTAAAAATGACAATACACTGCAATACATTTGTAGATAGGGTCACACACCCCCCCCCCCCTCTTGTAGATAGTGCTACATAGCCCCACTTATAGATAGTGCCACACAGGCCACCTTGTAGATAGTGCCACACAGCACCACTTGTAGATAGTGTCACACAGCCCCCATTGTAGATAGTGCCACATAGGCCCCCTTGTAGACAGTGCCACACAGCCACCTTGTAGGTAGTGCCACACCCCACCTTGTAGATGGTGCTATACAGACCCACAAAAAAAATATAGTGCCACAGTGTCCCCTGTAGATAGGGCTACACACAGCCCCCTGTATATAGTGTCACACACAGCCCCCTGTAGATAGTGCCACACACAGCCTCCTATAGATAGTGCCACACACAGCCCCCCTTGTAGATAGTGCATAACACAGCTCCCCTTGTAGATAGTGCCACACAGCTCCCCTTGTAGATAGTGCCACACACCCCCTCATGTAGATAGTAGCATACACAGCCCCATGTAGATTGTGGAACACACAGACTCCTGTAGATAGTGGAACACACAGCCTCCTGTAGATAGGGCCACACACATCCCCCCTTTTAGATGCATAACATAGCCCCCCCATTGTAAATAGTGTGACACACTCCCTCTTGTAGATAGTGCCACATAGACCCCTTTATAGATAGAGCCACACAGTCCAAATTGTATATAGTGCCACACAGCCCCTTTGGTAGATAGTGCCACATAGCCCCCCTTGTAGCTAGTGCCACACAGCCCACCTTGTAGATAATGCCACACACCCCCTTGTAGATGGTGCTACACAGACCCACAAAGAAAAATATAGTGCCACAGTGTTCTCTGTAGATAGCGCCACACACAGCCCCCTGTAGATAGTGCCATACACAGCACTCTGTAGATGGTGCCACACACAGCCTCCTGTAGATAGTGCCGCACAAACCCCCCCTTGTAGATAGTGCCACACAGCTCCCCTTGTAGATAGTTCCACACATCCCTTCTTGTAGATAGTGCCATACACAACCCCCTGTAGATAGTGGCACACACAGCCTCCGGTAGATAGTGCCACACACAGCCCCCCTTGTAGATAGTGCCACACCCCCCCCTCTTTTAGATAGTGCCACACAGCCCCCCTTATAGATAGTGCCACACAGCCCACCTTGTGGATAGTGCCCCACAGCCCCCTTCTAGATAGTGCCACATAGCCCCCCTTGTAGATATTGTCACACAGCCCACCTTGTAGATAGACCCACACAGCTCCCCTTGTAAATAGGGCCACACATTCCCCTTGGTAGATAGTGCCACACAACCCCCCTTCAAGATAGTGCCACACAGCCCCCTTGGTAGATAGTGCCACACAGCCCCCCCCCCTTGTAGATAGTGCCACACAGCCCCCCTTGTAGATAGTGCCACTTAGACCCCCCTTGTAGATAGTGCCACACAGCCCACATTGTAGATAGTGCCACCCCCCCCTTGTAGCTGGTGCTACACAGACCCACGAAGAAAAATTGTACTCACCTAGCCCCGTTCTCGCAACGTACGGGGCTGCTCCACAGCTTCGAGACGCCGAGACGTGACCCTTGCCTAGGCCAGCGTCAGTGGCGGATTAAGTAGACCATAGGCCCTGGGCTGATCCACAAAATTGCCCCCCCTTCCTCACTGCCGCTCTGCCATGTCTATAGTGAACACCACCTATTTGTGCGAGCATTGACAAATGGTTGTTAAGATTCCCCTTATCAAAGGGCTGTGTCCCTACATACTGACAGTCTCCAACCATCGCTGACAGTATAACACTGTGTAGGGACACTTCCTCTTGACAATGGGAATGGTAACACACATTTGTCTATTAGACCTGGGTACACAAAGATATGTAGAATACAAGGATTATCTGCAACAGACATGTCAGGAGAGGTGACAGATCCCTATAGATTCAGTGACTCACAAGCGACGTCTTTTCTGATGGGAGACATTTTCTTTTCATCTCCATCTGACGCCGACCGTTATGGCGACTTCTCCCGATGAGACATCTTTGCCCATCTCTTCTGCAGCCATTTCCAGCCTCTATAGAAACTCACAAATTTAGACACCAAGGCCCAGGACCATACATTAAAGGGATTGTCCGGGCACAGACTGTTTTTTATACTGATGACCTATCGATGTGCCCAGACAAGCCCTTTTACTCAGACTAATAAATTTGGACCCCAGACTAGATCATAGAATACATAGAGACCCCAGACCTTCTAAGCTATTGCAGTCCCCAAACCAGACCCCCCTAGACAAATACAGACCCCAGAACAAGCACCCTAAATAAATACAAACTTCAGACCAGACCCCTAAATACAGACCCCAGACCCGACCCTCTGCACTAATAATGACCCCAGACGTGACTCCCTTAAGTAATACAGAACCCTGACCAGACCCTCTAATCTAATACAGACCCCAGACCAGGCCCCTAACTACAGACCCCTAAATAAAGACCCTCTAAACTAATACAGACCCTATAACAGGCCCCCTAAATAGACCACATAAACTAATACAGACCCCAGACCAGACCCCTAAATACAATAATAATCACCCCAAACCTGACTATCTTAATACAGACCCCAGACCAGACCCCCTACACTAATAATGACCCCAGAAATGACTCCCTTAATACAGACCCCAGATCAGATCCCATAAACTAATATAGACCCCTAAATAAAGACCCCTAAACTAAAACAGACCCCCTAAATACAGACACCATAAACTAATACAGACCCCCAGACCCCCTAAATACAGACACCAGACCTCAAACTAATATAGACCCCCTAAATACAGACCCCCAGACCTGACCCTTACACTAATAATGAACCCAGACCTGACTCCCTTAAGTAATACAGACCCCCTAATCTAATACAGACCCCAGACCAGACCCCTAAATACAGACCCCTAAATAAAGACCCCTAAACTATTACAGACCCTAGAACAGGCCCACTAAATAGACCCTATAAACTAATACAGACCCTGGACGTCAAACTAATACAGACCCCCTAAATACCAACCCCAGACCCCATAAACTAACACAGGCCCCTAAATATACAGACCCTAAACCCCTTAAAATGATACAGACCCCAGACCAGACCCCTAAATTCAGACAGAAAGAAGGGTGGAGGGATCCTCCAGCTCACCTGGCACGCATGGTTGGTGTCATTGACAGCGCACGGGTCCTCGTGTCGGCACACGATATGGATAACAGAGGCAACGGAGAGATCGGTCCAGCGCTGATTAGAATTTAAAAGGAAGCTGTTTCCAAGTTTTATTGATCTTCAAATTTAAAAGGATTCCAAGGTAGGAGTCTTAGTGTGCAAAATAGGGGAAAAAAATCAATCCTGTAGTAGAGCCTACGCGTCTTGAACGACTCTGGCGTTCTTAATCATGGCTGCAGTGTAATTTTAAACTGGGCGCGCTAGATGTTCTTGGAGGACTTGGAGGTTCGCCTGGAACGCAAACCGGAAGTGGTCACTATCGTTGGTGCATATGGCTTGGTCTATTTAGAATGGCCACATCCGCCTCTGTGGTTTGTTTGCGTTCCACAGTTCTCCCATCTCCCAGGCAACGGAGCGACCAATGATAGAACCAGGGTCAGATGCGACCTATCCGGACACATCGTGAACCCCCTCTGCATTTGGTGAGTATAGTAGAGGACATTGTTTAATGAACATGACGTATTATATGTTTGTTTACGTATGTTGGTAAAAAATATGTTGGCTCATTGGGTGTTAGTGACCATCGGATACGATGTATAGCGTTTGCCCGTTTGTTAATGATATATGGACATATGATTACACTGTTTTGGATTTGAAGAAAAGTCTGGGATGTGCAATGTGCAAAGAAAAAAAAAAAAAAAAAAGATAGTGGCTGGAAAAAACTGTGTATAAAAAAGGTCTGTGTGCATGTCAATTAGCATATGTTATGCATGCACACTAAGGTGAATTAAAATAGAGACGGTTTGGAGAAGCTCTGTATATGGAATTTTTCGTCTTTCCGTGTGGTTGTAGTTTCGTATTTCATTTTGAGGTATGGAGAATAAAGTACTTGAGTTTACATGACTGGTTATTATTAGTATTGGAACATCAGTTCCTTTCTCAGGTTGAGGCCGTCAGGGTATCTTGTTTTCAATCTGTAGATCCAGTATGCCTCTCGTATATGAGTTTTATGTTTTAAATCTCCTCCTCTTTTGGATAAATGAATTTTTTCTATGGCATAGCATCGTAGTGTTTTGGTTGTTCTATTGTGATGGTGAATAAAATGTTTTGACGCATTCGAAATGTTTATGATATTTGAGTTTCTCACGTAACTGAGGTGCTCTAAAATCCTAGTTTTGAATTTCCTGTTGGTGCAACCTATGTATTTTAATTGGCATTCTGTACATTCTATTATATATATAACTGATTCGGTGTTGCAGTTAATATAATTCTGAATGGTGAATGTGTCTGAATTTGTCGAATTGCAAAAGGTTTTTGTAGGGTAGGCAAAGGTGCATACCTTGCAGGGGTGTTGACCACATTTGTAAAAACCCTTAGTTTCCAACCATGTTGTTTTTGATTTGTTTGATGTATAGAGCGATGGGGAAAGAAGACTACCCAGAGAAGGCGCCTTTCTGGCCACTACTCTGCACCCTCCTTTCAAGATGGATCGCAGGTTGTCGTCCTCCATTAAAATGGGTAAGTAACTATTTACTATATGTTTGATTTCTAGGAATTGGTTGCTCTGTTGGAGAATTAGGGTTGGTTGGTTTGTGTTGGACTGATTGGTTTTCTTTTGAGGTTCAAGTAACTGAGTTCTGGACTTTTGTGCAGTGATGTCACATGCTCTGTTCAGCGACCATTGGGGATAGCCTCTGTGAGTGAGTCTTGTTTTAATTTGATGTTGTTCTATTTCGTATTGACTAAGTGAACTGCAGTTCCTTTTTGCACGATGCATCTCTCCAACTGGTATCGCTTTGATTCTTTGTTTTGAATGGTTGCTTTTGGCATGCAGAATGGTATTTGCAGATGTAGGTTTGCGATGCGTTTGTGTTGTTATAATGCAACCTTCTTTTCCGTATAGTTCTAGATCCAGAAATATTGTTTTATCATATTTATATGTGAATTTGAGATTGTATGCGTTATGGTTTAAATTTTCAATATAACTTATAAATAGACCCTTTATGCACACATGTTTGGGTATAAAACAGTGTAATTACACAGCAGCCATGATTAAGAACGCCAGAGTCGTTCGAAACGCGTAGGCTCTACTACAGGATTGATTTTTTCCCCTATTTTGCACACTAAGACTCCTACCTTGGAATCCTTTTAAATTTGAAGATCAATAAAACTTGGAAACAGCTTCCTTTTAAATTCTAATCAGCGCTGGACCCATCTCTCCGTTGCCTCCTAAATTCAGACCCCTTAAACGAATACAGCCACCAAACCTCCTAAGTACACTCCCCAAACCAGGCCCCTAAATACAGACCCCACACCAGACACCCTAAATACAATCCCCCTAAATACAGACCCCTTAAACAAATCCATCCCCTTATACTTACATAGCAGCTCAGTCTTCTCTGTGGAGTCTTCCTGCTGCTCACAGACCTGCGGTCCTGTGACCAACAGGTCTCTGAGCAGTAGTAAGAACTTCAGAGATAAGGTCATGTGACCTTATGTCTAAAGGTCCTTTTGCAGGACATGCACAATGCAGTTTCGTTGCGGTTTTTGCCACGATTCGCGGCAAAAATTAGACAAAACTACAATGTACTTTGGGCAGTCATGGGCCCCCCCGGGGAACCTTGGGCCCCGAGCGGCCGCCCAAAACGCCCTATGATAATCCGCCATTGGCCAGCGTGATCCAGTGACGTGATCAGGCCAACCTGCGCAGGGATTATAGTTAAACTTCTTGGCTGTTAATACAGGTACCATCCTGGGTGTACCATGTAATGTTTTTTACTTGGTTACATATTGCTATATACATCCTTCACTACATTATCAGTGTTTTCTCTACCTGTTGCCATTTATGGGTATTGATACATTACCCATTTATTTATTTCTGAGCAGGTTCTCTTGCCGTAGCTACTGTGTCTATATAATCTGGTTGTCTTTCCGCACTGTGGAAATCATCTCTGCTTTTAAATGTGTGTTATTGTATATTGATTTAATAAAGTTAAATTGTTTTAAATCTACTTTGGTGTGTCAGACTCCAATCTTTAGGTTTTGCTATCAATCAGCGGGTTCCACCGTTACTACCATGCTCGGGTCCCTATAGATACTATGCATTAGGTCAAATACATGATTATAATAAAGAACTTGGGGATTTTTGTTTGTGGTGTTCTTCATTTAGGTATACTATTATCATCTGTTTGTTTTGCAGATTCTGGGAGGTCCACCAGCATGGACTTTAAAGTCAGGGAAAAAGCCTGGTTGACCAAGTTAGATACGGTCTTCAGAGATGAACCCACGGTGGGAGATTCTGACACTTAAGGAAACTTAGCTGCCATTAAAAATAGTTTAAAATCATTGCTCCACAAACGTACGAAAACGTGGTGGAACAAGGCTTTTCTAGAAAAGTATTTACAAAGGGGCCTTATACCTAGAGGCCTTCGAATTCAAGTATTTCCCTCTCTCAACAGTTTAGATGATAGCTTTATTAGTCGATTGGGAGGATAACTGTAGATCCTCCTCTCAGACTTTTATGGAATTATTGATAAGTCTTGACAAACAGTCTCTTGAAGTATTAGACACTGAAATAGATAATGTACAGGCTCAATTGAAAGCTAAATTAAGTGATGAGGAATGGACAATCATCTCTCAGCAACTAAATATAGAAATGGATAGGTGGGAAAAAGGCATACAAGACATTAAGAGCCGTAAATTCCAGCGGGATCTAAATGATAAAATGACAAACAGGATGTACAAATGGCAACACTCTAAACTACCGAATAGGGTCACCAGTAGATCAACTTCAGTATCCTCAGGTAGTTCTATCTCAGAACCCGAGGATAATGTGCAGAGAGGTAGAACACGTAGTGGTATGGATTACAGGAGACATAATGTATCCAACCAAAGGGGTCGACAGAGATATCCTATGGATGAACGACGTACACAACCATATCGATATGATCCCCCTGCTAGACAAAGAGGTGAAATAAGGCGCAATCTAACATCTGATAATCAACGAATGAAGGTAATTAATTTATCTATCCATCAGTTATCTTCTACTGATATTGGGGTATTATCAAGGGGGTTACATTTGCACCCTCAAACCAATTTGATGCTTTTACAGCTATAAAGGATCTGCACCTCTTTGCTAGAGGCCTAATATTCAAAAGGTGGTTTCACAGGAAGATCGACAACATTTTTAACACATCAGAGGAGATAGAGGCACTGCAGTCTCTAGAACAACTATTGAAAGAACAAGAGATTCCTGAGACAGGTATGATTCCACAATCAATTAGGAAACGATCGACGAAGTTCCCCCCATTTACCATATGTCCAGCGGTTGATCTATTCGTTAAACCAGTCTCGCAGGATCTTGAAAAGATATCCAGAGGCATTAGACATGATAACTTGATGATGGCTGAACGGACTAGTTTGAAAAAATTAAAGTCACTGTATTTAAACCAGCCGACAAGCGAGGCAATATAGTGGTCTGGCCCAGAGATTTATATGAAAGGGAAGCGTATCGCCAATTAAGGAATCCGACGTGTTACAAGAAATTGACTTTTAATCCCCTCTCTGCTTTCAGTACATCACTTCATTGCATACTAAGGGAGGCTCTGAATGCTGGTACCATCTCTACTGCCTTGGTGGAGTGTTTGACGGTCCAGGACCCTAAGGTGGCAAGTTTATATCTGTTGCTGAAAATTGACAAGAATCCCAAATTACTACCAGGGCGCCCTATTATTGTCCCAATTTTTCCTTATCTTGTTGGAATTTGTGCTTACACACAACTTCTTCACCTTTAACGGATCCTTCTACCTACAGCTACAGGGAATGGCGATGGGGTCAGCTTGTGCTCCCTCATACCCCAACCTTTTCCTGGGACTGTGGGAGAGGGATCTTTTCCTGTCCGATCGGTTATCATCGATGAATAAGGTGGTCCTATGGACCAGATTCTTCGATGATATCTTCATTATCTAGCAGAGCACCCAAGTGGAATTTAATTCCTTCATGGGTGAGTTGAATGTGAATGACTTTAACATCCGATTAACTTGGAAAACCAATGCAACTGTCATAGATTTCTTGGATGTATTGATCAAATGTGACAATACTGGCTGTGTTCAGACAGATGTGCACAGAAAAGAGACGTCGGTCAATTCCTATCTGCATGCCTCTTCGCTGCATCCAAAACATATGATCTGGTCCATTCCAGTTGGGCAATTTTTAAGAATACGGAGACTGTGCTCATCTGATGAGGACTTTGAAAAGCAAGCGACCATCCTTAAACAACGTTTCTCTGACAGGGGTTATACCAGGAGATGTATTAACAGAGCGTACAATAGGACATGCAAAGTGACACGGACTCAACTACTTCACCCTACCGCTAAGAAAAACGATGATACTAAAATCAGGTATGTCACCACCTATCACGATAGATGGGGTGAAATCAGAAATGTCTGTCTAGGCACTGGCCAGTTCTACAAACTGATGGGATTTTAGCCGAATTACTACCTGCAAAACCAGCGATCACATCAAGAAGGGCTAGGAATCTCCGTGATGCATTGGTTTACAGTTATCTTCAACCCCAGGTGGTCAGACCAATTTTTGGAGCATCCAACCTAAATGGGGTTGTCAACCATGCGGGAGATGTATAGCATGTCCAAATATTGTCAGCAGTGATGATTTTGTGGACTCGTCAGGTCAATCAAAATATAAGATTACTTGGCCTATCAATTGCAATACGAAGGGAGTAATTTACTATGCATATTGCCCCTGCCCAAAAATCTATGTTGGGCTTACGACTAGAGAACTTAAAATCAGAACGAGAGAACATGTCAATAGTATTGAGGCAGCTAGTGGGACAGCGTTGGATAAAATAGATCTTTTGAAAACCTTACCACAACACTTTTTCCTGCATCACAATTGTGCATCTAAAGACCTTAAAATCAAAGGTATTGATCACGTGAAACTTGATATGAGGGGAGGGTCTTTAATGAAAAAACTGTTGAGAGTTGAATCCAAATGGATCTGGAAACGAAAAACATTACAACCTAATGGTTTGAATGAAAGCCTTGGCTGCGCAGCTTTCCTGTAGGGTGTCAGGATCCTCCATGGTGTTGTTTTTAATTTATCTGTGGTTGTGTCTTATTCATGCCATTTTTTAACACATATTTGTTTTCTGTTTTTAGTTGTATGGATTGTCTTTCCACGTTTTAAGAATCTGATATGACCCAACAGTTTGATGCTTTCCTGAGCTTGTTAGAATGTATTTATTTACCTTCTCATCCTTTTGATTAGTTCAATGAACAGTCCTTTGGAGGAGATGAAGTCGATGTGATTTCATGTATTACGAACTTACTATAATTATTATGTTATAATTATTATGTATGGTCGGATCTATCTATTGTAATTGGAATATTATATAATGAAATCAAATGACATAATTATGGAATATTCTTTTATTTTTATATTCATGTTTATAAATTATTATTATATTTTATCATTTATTTATTTGTTATAAATTGTTATAATTGTGTGTTAACATTAGGGTATAGCACACATTATGTACTATTCACTGGTTTGTTTTGATATGGTCCTTGCCCTTATATATGGATGTGTGTACATATAGATATATATGTGTTGCATACATACATACATGTATCAATTAATATCACGTGTCACATTTATTTATTTGTTGATATTTACATATAGTAATTATTATCACACAATTGTATTGTTGCACTATTTATTTCCATTTTGATATTTTTATCATTCCGAGAAATAAATAATTTCTATATATTTTGAAAATGTGTTAATTTTTTTATTTATGCACTATAATCACATATTATTGTTTCTCTGTATCATCTCCAGTTCTTTAAACACTTTTAATATCACATATATTAATATAATTATATATAGTTTTCAACACAACACATAATAATATATATTTTTTTAGTAGATATGTATAAATAATAATAAAAAAATATATATATACTTGTTGTAGTATGTCCTTGGGTATTGGATTGAATTAATGTTGGTATGTATAATAATGTCTATTAATTTGTCATGTATGTTGCAGTATATGTATGTTTGAATTATGTAATTTAAACATATGCAAGTGAATAACGACCTTTTTTCTAACAATGTAATTTATGTTTATATTTTGTTATATATGTTTTTTTTTAATATAATTATTTCACGCTTGTCTTTTAGATTAAATTGTACTAAATTAATGTACATTGTCTTCACTGTGTATGCAAATTTTAATATATGTTTGGTGTAAAGCGCTTCTGTTTTGTAATGTTTTGTTTTATGATTATTACAATGCTTTCTATATTACACTCCATATTACACCGTTTTTTACACAAATAGGGAAAGGTTAGGGAAAGGGTTAAGGTTTTTAACACATGATGAACAAACATTTTTCAGATTTAAAGTTTATTTATTGTAATATATTTTTTGTTCTTGTATTTTATATTGATATTTATTCATTTTTTCGTTTGTCATTTTTTATTTATTAATTATACCGCTTATTATTGTTATTTATCTATTTAATATTATGATGATCGCTATTCCGTTTGTCTTCATATGTACATCCATTGCACTGATTTTGATCTCCATTCTGTACCTGTTCATGATCCAACATAGCATCCTGCTTGCACTACGTCTGATGCCTATTGATGTGTGCGCATGCGCGGCCTCCGTTGCCATGGTCTCACCTCCTGTCTGGGACTGGAGCTCTGGACACGTGACTTCAGCGTCTAGTGCTTCCGGTTTCAGTGTACCTGAAGTGTTTTCATGGGACAGCGTTGCCGCAGTCATCAGTATATATCTAACATCTGTTGTACTCTATTAATGTCAACTGTGATTGGCTCAGGGCTGCTTTAAAGGGACTGTATTTTTTGTCCTGGCACCACCCCCAGACGAAGGCTTCCGGGCCGAAACGTGCGTCGGGGCTTGACACCAGAGACGGTGACTGTCATAATGGGTAAGAGTCCCTTTTCAGCATATGATTTTCCTTCAGGGTATAGTTTATTCCACCTCTGGTAAACTTATAGATAAACTTCTTGGCTGTTAATACAGGTACCATCCTGGGTGTACCATGTAATGTTTTTTACTTGGTTACATATTGCTATATACATCCTTCACTACATTATCAGTGTTTTCTCTACCTGTTGCCATTTATGGGTATTGATACATTGCCCATTTATTTATTGCTGAGCAGGTTCTCTTGCCGTAGCTACTGTGTCTATATAATCTGGTTGTCTTTCCGCACTGTGGAAATCATCTCTGCTTTTAAATGTGTGTTATTGTATATTGATTTAATAAAGTTAAATTGTTTTAATTCTACTTTGGTATGTCAGACTCCAATCTTTAGGTTTTGCTGCGCAGGGATTATGTCCCAGCTTCTTTTGGGTTTAAGGATACAGAAACAGTTGATGTAAAGGATCTGCCAGGCACTACGTCTGTGGAGACTCCCAGGGTTAATCAGTCGACACCTGAGGCCAGACCTCTTAGACTGACACCGGCTCCCACCAATCAGGGTGGCAGGCTCAGGAGTGGGAGAGCCTATCGCGGCCTGGTCAGTCAGAGTTAGCTCCGCCCCCTGTCCATTTATACCTGCAGTTTTCTCTTCCTCATTGCTTGTTATTCTTTTGGATTCCTGGCCCCACTGCTGCTTGCTCCAGCCTGCTTCTGCCGTGCTTCTGCCTTGCTGCAGTTCTCCTTGACTTGACTTGCTTTGCTTTGCTTTGCCCCTGGCTTGCTTCTGTCTCCGTGCCCGCTCGGGTTACTCATTTCGTCCTGGTCCTGACTGTTCGTTCGCCGCTCCGTTTCCTCGTGGCGTTCCGTGGCTACTGCCCCTTCCCTTGCGTGTTCCCTGTTTGTTTTCCTGTGCACTTAGACAGCGTAGGGACCGCCGCCCAGTTGTACCTCGTCGCCTAGGGCGGGTCGTTGCAAGTAGGCAGGGACAGGGCGGTGGGTAGATTAGGGCTCACTTTCCCTTCACCTCCTTCCTGCCATCACAGAATAACAAGCCCTTACCTAGTCTACCATTTCTCCTACGCTGTCGCTATCATGGACCCCCTTGAGACCCTGACCCAGCAGATGCAGGGCCTCTCCCTACAGGTCCAGGCCCTGGCCCAAAGGGTTGGGCGCACCACCTCACCTCTAGAACCCGACCTCAAGTTACCTGACCGGTTTTCAGGGGACCGTAAGACGTTTCTCTCCTTCCGGGAGAGTTGCAGACTATATTTCCGCCTTAAGCCCCACTCCTCAGGTTCCGAGAACCAGCGGGTGGGTATCATCATATCCCGACTCCAGGAAGGGCCCCAAGAGTGGGCCTTCTCCTTGGCTCCTGACGCCCCTGAACTTTCCTCTGTTGATCGTTTTTTCTCTGCCCTCGGACTCATTTACGACGAGACTGACAGGACTGCTTTAGCCGAGAGTCAGTTGGTGACCTTACGTCAGGGTAGGAGACCGGTTGAGGAATACTGTTCTGATTTTAGGAAGTGGTGCGTAGCCTCTCAGTGGAACGATCCGGCCCTAAGGTGCCAGTTTAGGTTAGGATTATCTGACGCCCTGAAGGATCTGCTGGTTAGCTACCCCTCGTCTGACTCTCTTGACCAGGTTATGGCCCTAGCAGTACGACTTGACCGACGTCTCAGGGAACGTCAGCTAGAACGCTTCAGTGTGCTCCCCTCTGACTTTTCTGCGATCCCCCCCGAGGTCCCGCCTCCTCGCCCCTCCACGGAGGACTCGGAGGTACCTATGCAACTCGGGGCCTCCATGTCCCCTCGACAACGTAGGGAGTTTCGCAGAATGAACGGTCTCTGCTTCTACTGTGGGGACGACAAGCATCTACTGAACACCTGTCCCAGGCGCAAGAATAAGAAGCCGGAAAACTTCCGCGCCTAAGTGATCATCGGGGAGGTCACTTGGGCGTACAGGTATTTCCCGTTAATGTGAAACGCAATAAAATTTTGCTTCCCTTTCAGGTCTCGTTTGCTGGCCGGTCTGCCACGGGCAGTGCTTTCGTGGATTCTGGCTCATCTGCTAATATCATGTCTGTGGAATTTGCTATGTCTCTAAAGATGCCTTGTATTGATTTACCTTATCCTATCCCTGTAGTAGGAATCGACTCTACTCCCCTTGCTAATGGTTATTTTACTCAGCATACTCCTGTTTTTGAACTCCTGGTTGGCTCCATGCATTTGGAGCAGTGCTCTGTACTGGTAATGCAGGGATTATCGTCTGATCTGGTTTTAGGCCTTCCCTGGTTGCAGTTGCATAATCCCACGTTTGATTGGAATACTGGGGATCTCACCAAATGGGGTAATGAATGTCTTATGTCATGTCTTTCTGTTAACTCTATTTCTCCCCGGGAGGAGGTAAACACGCTTCCTGAGTTCGTTCAGGACTTCGCCGATGTGTTTTCTAAGGAGGCCTCCGAGGTGTTGCCCCCCCATAGAGATTACGATTGCGCTATCGATTTGGTGCCTGGTGCCAAGCTTCCTAAAGGTAGGATATTTAATCTTTCATGTCCTGAACGTGAAGCCATGAGGGTGTATATCCAGGAATGCCTGGCCAAGGGTTTCATTCGCCCCTCGACTTCTCCTGTAGGTGCTGGCTTCTTCTTCGTGGGGAAGAAGGATGGTGGTCTTAGGCCGTGCATTGATTATCGTAACCTGAATAAGGTCACTGTAAGGAACCAGTACCCACTTCCTTTGATTCCGGATCTTTTTAATCAGGTTCAGGGAGCCCAATGGTTTTCTAAGTTCGATCTACGGGGGGCATATAACCTTATCCGCATCAAAGAGGGGGATGAGTGGAAAACTGCGTTCAACACACCCGAGGGTCATTTCGAATACCTGGTCATGCCCTTTGGGTTGTGTAACGCCCCTGCTGTCTTCCAGAATTTTATTAATGAAATCCTGAGAGAGTACCTGGGTAATTTTCTTGTTGTGTACCTTGATGACATACTGGTGTTTTCCAAGGACTGGTCCTCTCACGTGGAGCATGTCAGGAAGGTGCTCCAGGTCCTTCGGGAGAATAATCTGTTTGCTAAGACTGAAAAATGTGTCTTTGGGGTACAGGAGATACCATTTTTAGGGCAAATCCTCACTCCTCATGAATTCCGCATGGACCCTGCCAAGGTTCAAGCTGTGGCGGAATGGGTCCAACCTGCCTCCCTTAAGGCGTTACAGTGTTTTTTAGGGTTCGCCAACTATTACAGGAGATTTATTGCCAACTTCTCGGTCGTCGCTAAGCCTCTTACGGACCTTACCCGCAAGGGTGCTGATGTCCTCCATTGGCCCCCTGAGGCCGTCCAGGCCTTTGAGACTCTCAAGAAGTGCTTTATCTCGGCCCCCGTGCTGATTCAGCCCAACCAAGAGGAGCCATTTATTGTGGAGGTTGACGCTTCCGAGGTGGGAGTGGGGGCCGTCTTGTCCCAGGGTACCAGCTCCCTCACCCATCTCCGCCCCTGTGCTTACTTCTCTAGGAAGTTTTCGCCCACGGAGAGTAACTATGATATTGGCAACCGCGAACTTCTAGCCATTAAATGGGCTTTTGAGGAGTGGCGGCACTTCCTGGAGGGGGCCAGACACCAGGTAACGGTCCTTACGGATCACAAGAATCTGGTTTTCCTAGAATCGGCCCGGAGGCTTAATCCTAGACAAGCTCGGTGGGCACTATTCTTTACCAGATTTAATTTCTTGGTTACCTATAGGGCTGGGTCCAAGAATATTAAGGCTGATGCTCTGTCACGTAGTTTCATGGCCAATCCTCCTTCCGAGAAGGATCCCGCTTGTATTTTACCCCCTGGTATAATCGTCTCTGCCACGGATTCTGATTTAGCTTCTGATATCGCGGCTGATCAGGGTGCAGCTCCCGGGAACGTCCCTGGGGACAAACTGTTTGTTCCCCTGCAATACCGGCTGAGGGTACTCAGGGAAAACCATGACTCCGCTCTATCTGGTCATCCTGGCATCTTGGGCACCAAACACCTCATTACCAGAAACTATTGGTGGCCTGGGTTGCCTAAAGATGTTAGGGCTTACGTCGCCGCTTGTGAGGTTTGCGCTAGGTCCAAAACCCCTAGGTCCCGACCTGCGGGCCTACTACGTCCCTTGCCCATTCCCCAGAGACCTTGGACCCATATCTCCATGGATTTTATCACCGATTTGCCTCCATCTCAGGGCAAGTCGGTGGTGTGGGTGGTAGTCGACCGCTTCAGCAAGATGTGCCACTTTGTGCCCCTTAAGAAGCTACCTAACGCCAAGACGTTAGCTTCTTTGTTTGTGAAACACATCCTGCGTCTCCATGGGGCCCCAGTCAATATCGTTTCGGACAGAGGGGTACAATTTGTTTCCTTATTTTGGAGAGCCTTTTGTAAAAAGTTGGAGATTGATCTGTCCTTCTCCTCCGCCTTCCATCCCGAAACTAACGGCCAAACGGAAAGGACCAACCAATCCCTGGAACAATATTTAAGGTGTTTCATCTCTGACTGTCAATTCGATTGGGTCTCATTCCTTCCCCTTGCTGAATTTTCCCTGAATAACCGGGTCAGTAACTCGTCAGGGGTCTCCCCGTTTTTCTGTAATTTCGGGTTTAACCCAAGGTTCTCCTCCGTCTCCCCTGGTTGTTCCAATAATCCTGAGGCAGAGGAGGTTCATCGGGAACTGTGCACTGTCTGGGCCCAGGTTCAGAAGAACCTAGAGGCGTCCCAGAGCGCACAAAAGATTCAGGCGGATAGTAGACGTTCTGCTAACCCCCGGTTTGTCGTCGGGGATTTGGTCTGGTTGTCGTCCAGGAACTTGCGCCTTAAGGTCCCGTCCAGGAAGTTTGCTCCCCGATTTATTGGGCCTTATAAGGTCATTGAAGTCCTCAACCCTGTATCCTTCCGTCTGGAGCTGCCCCCATCCTTCCGCATACACGACGTCTTTCATGCTTCCCTCCTTAAACGCTGCTCCCCGTCCTGGTCCCCCTCTAGGAAACCTCCTGTTCCCGTTCTCACCCCTGAGGGGGTGGAATTCGAGGTGGCCAAGATTGTGGACAGTAGGATGATCCAGGGCTCCCTCCAGTACCTGGTCCATTGGAGAGGATACGGGCCGGAGGAGAGGACTTGGGTACCTGCTCGAGATGTTCACGCTGGGGTATTGGTCAGGAGGTTCCACCTTCTCTTCCCCACTAAACCGGGTCCTCTTAGTAAGGGTCCGGTGGCCCCTCATAAAAGGGGGAGTACTGTAAAGGATCTGCCAGGCACTACGTCTGTGGAGACTCCCAGGGTTAATCAGTCGACACCTGAGGCCAGACCTCTTAGACTGACACCGGCTCCCACCAATCAGGGTGGCAGGCTCAGGAGTGGGAGAGCCTATCGCGGCCTGGTCAGTCAGAGTTAGCTCCGCCCCCTGTCCATTTATACCTGCAGTTTTCTCTTCCTCATTGCTTGTTATTCTTTTGGATTCCTGGCCCCACTGCTGCTTGCTCCAGCCTGCTTCTGCCGTGCTTCTGCCTTGCTGCAGTTCTCCTTGACTTGACTTGCTTTGCTTTGCTTTGCCCCTGGCTTGCTTCTGTCTCCGTGCCCGCTCGGGTTACTCATTTCGTCCTGGTCCTGACTGTTCGTTCGCCGCTCCGTTTCCTCGTGGCGTTCCGTGGCTACTGCCCCTTCCCTTGCGTGTTCCCTGTTTGTTTTCCTGTGCACTTAGACAGCGTAGGGACCGCCGCCCAGTTGTACCTCGTCGCCTAGGGCGGGTCGTTGCAAGTAGGCAGGGACAGGGCGGTGGGTAGATTAGGGCTCACTTTCCCTTCACCTCCTTCCTGCCATCACAGTTGAATGTGGCAGTTGCTAGCACCAAGGCCCCCCCAGTGCTAGCGATGACACTGGGGGCCCCCGGGTGCTAGCGATGCTACTGGGCATGAGGGAGCCCATGCCACCCGGCCCATAAATTCTATGTGCTGGGCGGCATGGGCCCCCTCATGCCGTTGGCCCCATAGCAGCCGTTATGGCTGTTATAGTGGTAGTTCCACCATTGGGCAGGGGGAACTGGGAGCAGTGCCGCACCTGCCATGAGGCGGGGTGAGCCGACAGCCTTAGGCGGTGCCACCTACCCGAAAATGGGGGGTGGCATTTTCAGCCAGGAACGGACTGGGCCGGGGAGGGTGCATGCAGACTTAGCAGACGTGCCGCATGATGGGCACGTGTGTAACACTCCTCCACCTCCTCTCTGATGCTGTACGCAGCACGTGCCAGCAGAGAGGAGTAGGTCTGCAGGAGGAGCGGTCGGGCGAAGAGAAGTGACGAGATGCACGAGGTACGCTCCTGCCTTAACTAGGTTGGCCGGGAGTATACTGCAAGGGGGGTCTGGGAATTTTACTGACAGCTAAGGGCTCTATGGGGCTGGAATAATCCACCCCATAGAGCCCTCACATCACTATAATTGAAGGATTAGGTGGGGGGGGGGTCTGGTACGAGCATCTTACTTACTGCAGTGGGCTCTATAGGAGGGGTATTCTGCCCCCCCCCCTCTAGAGCAGTCAGTCAGATGCTCAGACCCCCCTAACCTTGCAGCATAGTAACTAGTCAGGGCTCTATGGGGGGGATAATTCCCCCCTATAGAGCCCTCTGCCGTCAGTAAAACGCCCAGACCCCCCCCCCCTTGCAGTATACTCCCGGTCCCCCTTTTAAATTAGTGGGGGCAGGAAGATGAGTGCAGTATAGCTCCCCCACAGCAGTCAGACTCAGTACCCTCCTTGCAGTATAATCCCCCATAGCACCCTCAGTAGTTATTACACTGCAGGGGGGGGGAGGGTTTCAGTGTGATTGGTACAGCTTTCTAATTACTTTTATTAAAAATTATTTTTACTTTTTGAGATACAGCTGCTTTGTATCCTGTATACAGAGCAACTGTATATAGCGCTGAATCCTGTATGCGTCGGGTCAGCGGGTCCTGCAGGATCGAGCTGTTACCGATCACATCTAAGTTCATAAATTAGATGTGATCGATAATAGGCGACCTAATGGATTCAGGTCTCAGCGCTATATACAGCTGCTCTGTATACAGGATACAAAGCAGCTGTATCTCAAAAAGTAACAATAATTTTCAATAAAAAGTAATTAAAACTTGCACCAATCACATTGATAGATATCTTTTTTTTATATATATATATATATATATATATATATATATATATATATATATATATATATAAATACGTTTTTATAGGTGTACATAGCCTTTAAACTGTAACTAAACTTTTATCATGTCATGCTGACATGTCAGAAGTTTTCATCGGTGGGGGACTGAGCACTGAGACTCCCACCGATCGCTAAAACGAAACAGCAGAAGTGCTCGGGTGAGCGCTGTGCCACTTCATTTATGATCGACTTTCAGCCGAGTGAGCGGTGTGCGGACTTTCTATTGATCCTGTACACTGCTCCAAGGAAAGCCAAACAGAATCGAAGCAGCACATCGCTCACCCCAGCACTTCTGCTGCTTCGTTTTAGCGACTAGTGGGGGGGGCCTCAGTGCTCGGACCGCACTGATCAAAAGTTTTTTACACTTTAAAGAGAACCTTTCACCTGCCCATAGATGTGCATTTGAATGCAGCATGTAATAGGCAGGGCTGCACAAACTCTGGGGCACTTTACATTTTTAGATATAATTTTTAGATATTTTTAGACATTTTTAGAAATTTAGATATCGGTGCGGTAATATTTGGCGTCCCATATGTAAATAAGCCCCTGAACTGTCAATGGGGCGGTAATTGGCAAGGGGGCGTGTAACATCGCTGTGACACTGTCCAATCAGCTACGCACAGTGTCAACAGCAAGAGCTGGTGAGAGGAGAGCGTGTGTGCGCGCATTATCTCACTATTCAGCTCTCGGCAGGCAAATACAAGACTGTGTGATCTCTCGCGAGAGATCAGTCTTGTCCTTGTCTGGCGAGAGCTAAAGAGTGAGAGCGTGCGGGCTCACAGCTCTGATAACATGGAACAGAAGAAGAACAGTTCACACTCTTCTGTTCTGTTCCGTAGTGGTGGCGGAGCTGCGCGCACACGCTCTCCTCTCTCCAGCTCTTGCTGTGACACTGTCCGTAGCTGAGTGTTACCTCCCCATTGACAGTTCAGGGGGCTATTTAAATAGCGGGCGCCAAATATTACGGCATCGATATCTAAATAGCGAAGGAGGCTGGAAAAAAATGTCAAGTGGCCGAGAGTTTGTGCAGCCCTCCCCATTACATGCTGCACTCAGCTGCACGTGTATGGGGAGGTGAAAGATTCTCTTTAAAGGAAAGATGTTATTTTTTCATTTTTACTTTATTTTATATGTTTTACTTTATGGGCCTATTTTTTCTAATTATTTTAATATGTTCCCTAAAGTAACTATTTATTCATATGTTTGTAATTCTCTGGGGGCAGCCATCTTTATTTTTATTTTTCATACTGCTAAATTTTGTTTTGCAGTATCCGCTGGACCATTTGGACTACGTAGTAGATTCGTTGGACTACTTCGCTGATTTAAAGGAACAGTGTCATCACAAATAAATTTTTTATATGTTAAAGATGTTAGTGCTTTAATAAAAACGTTTATATTCATTTGTGTGTTTGTGTTTTACTGTTTCTTATTTTTACACTTTTTCTTCCCTATGGGGGCTGCCATTTTTTGTTCCATTTCTGTGTGTGTCGATTAACGACACACACAGACATGGAATACGGCGTTCACAGTCCCATAGGGACTGTGAACGGCTCCCGTCCCATTGACTGCCGTGTACGGCGTCTGTGTGGGAACTGCGCATGCGCCGCTCCCACACAGTCCTATTCGAAATTGGCGCCGTCCGGCGCCATTTTCCTGTGGACCGGAAGTCGCGGCCGGACAGTAATATTACTACTTCCGGTCGCGGCTTCCGGACTTGTGCACATGGAACAGCGGCAGCAAACGGAGCGGACGGGCCGGAGGGAGCCGCGGCGGCAGGAGCAGGTAAGAGATTTCAATGTATGTTAGTGTTTGTGTGTGTTTACTACTGTATGTAAACCTACTACACTGTGGGTTACCTCAAAAAATGGCGACACACAGTGTAGGAGGTTAAACCTTTCAAACCCCTCGTTTATCCCGGCACTAGCCAGGATAAAGGAGGGGGGGATGCTGAGAGCTCACTAGAGCGAGGGCTTTTAACCCAATGTTGCAATGCTGCAATTTTGGGAACTAGCTCCATCTAGTGACCAAAAATGGGTAGTATTATAAATTAGAAAAAATTTATAATATTTCCTGACTCGCGAAAAAAAAAAAAAAAATTTGAACAATGTTTAATCACCCACACACTAAATGTTTAATTTTTTAAAAAAAAACATGTTTTTCTGGCAACACATTCCCTTTAAGCATCTTTTTTTTTTTTTTATAAAATGGTTAAAGTGGATTGTGTGGAAGAGTTGTTATTTCAATCAAATAAAAAAAATTTATGTCTTTTTTTTAATACTTCATTACCCCCTTAGTAATGGCAGCTGTCTGATTGAGAGCATCCATTATTAAGAAGGGGCTTAGTCTTAGCCAGTAATAATACTATCACTAAACCCTATTATTACCACAGTACCCACCGCCACCAGGAGAACTGGGAAGAGCTGGATACGATCCAGCACCCGACCGTCTGAAGTGAAGGGCGGGTACTGGGGTGGCCACAGGCTGGTAATATCAGGCTGGGAATGGTCTAAAACCGTGGACCTTCCCACCCTGGTAATGCTAGGCTGCTGCTGCTTTATTGTATCTGGCTGGTTATGAAAAATGGGGGGGATCTCACGTAATTTTTTTTCAACTATTTATTTTTTCTAAATTACGTGGGGTTCCCGCTATTTTTCATAACCAGCCAGATACAATAAAGCAGCAGCAGTCTATCATTACCAGGGTGGGAAGGGCCACGGTTTTTGTCCCTTCCCATCCTGATATACCCTTCCTGCGGCCGCACTCCTACCTTACCGTCACTTCAGATGGTCGGGTACTAAAAAGGGGACATAAAGGGGCATCCTTATTGTGGGGGCATAAAGCAGGCATTTTTACTGAGTGGGAGTATAAAGAGGCAAAATTACTGTGGGGGCATTATTACTGAGTGTGGCAGAAAAAGTGGCATTAGTACTGAATGGGGGCATAAAAGGCCGCATTACTACTGAGTGGAGACATTATTTCTGTGGGGACATAAAGGGGATATTAGTACTGAGTGGGAATTCTATTACTGGGTGAGGGCCCTAAAAGTGGCTCTAGCACTGAGTAAGGTATAAAGGGGACACTAACACTGTGTAGGGGAACAAAAGTAGCACTTACTGTGTGGGGCCTTTGGGGGAACAAAAGGGTGTGTGTACTATTATTGTGTGGGGCACCTAGTATAGTATGTATAGGAAGTTTGTGTAGAGGTAGGGAATAGTTAGGGAGTGCGCTAGGAAAGCAAGGAGCCAAATATATCTGTGTCATATTCTGCAGGACTTAGGAAATCGTGTCCGAGAGAAGTTGTCATTGCGGTCTTGGCTGGATGAAGAAGAAAAGGTGAAAGTGAGCAACTTCAATCTGAGAAGACGTCACCTGTGAGTCACTCAATGTAACTATACTGTAATCACTTATATGGTCTGCAGATTTCCTGTGTATAACTGGCATCTACCTTTATATGGTATCGTGGGTTTTTTCTGACACTGTGTTGTAGAAATATGTGATCTTGGTTTTTTTCAGTATCAATATGGGGGTATTATTCAGTCACTATATGGTTATGGTGTGGCGGTATTATTCAGTAACAGTATGGGGGGTTTTATTCAGTATCAGTATGGGGTTATTATTCAGTCACTATGTGGTTATGGAGTGGCAGTATTATTCAGTAACAGTATGCGGTATTATTCAGTCACTACGGGGTTATGGTGTGGTGGTATTATTCAATAACAGTAGGGGGATATTATTAAGTATCAGTATGGGGTTATTATTCAGTCACTATTTGGTTATGGTGTGGCAGTATTATTCAGTAACAGTATGGGGGTATTATTCAGTCACTATGTGGTAGTAATATGTTGTCATGGAGTAGAGGTATAATTCATTAACACTATGGTGGTATTATTCAGACACTATGTGGTGGTAATATGCAGTCATGGTGTGGAAGTATTTTTAAGCCACTATGTGGTTATGGTGTGGTGGTATTAATCAGTAACAGTATGGGTGTATTATTCAGTCATTATATGGTTATGGTGTGGCAGTATTATTCAGTAACAGTATGGGGTATTATTGGTAATCTTGGTCTTACAGTCTATGTAAATTACTGTGATGGGGCTGTGGGGAAGTGTGAGTGTGGCAGCCGATGATCAGGCTAAGAGACAGTCTGCAGAGTGGCATGTGATGTACTTTGACATGTAGGTGATACTTACGTGTGGGATGTGGGCCCATAACTTGTGTACAGCCCAGGGCCTAAGATCATATTAATCCACCACTGGCATCAAGTCAGCACAAGCAGACCACAAGAATACAGCAGGTAGAGAAAATAAACCAGCCCAGGCTGGCCGCTTCAAAACAGCGCTAAGCGCGACCCGTCCTGGACTGGCCTGAATGTAAGTGCAGAGAGTGACGCTGCAAATGAGACTGGCTGCCAAGGAAAGATATGGGGCAGTGCAGTGCAGACTGTACTATTTGCACTGCACTGATTGGTAGTAAGAAGAATTCTTTAAATCTTTTCTATACTTTAAATAGCACTTTAACAAATAAACATCAAATGTTTTCCTATTTAAAAAATCTATATTTTGCGTGCTTGATGTGTAAAGCTAGTAATGAGAAAACTCTGATAGATTGGGGGGGGGCACCTTTTTACAGGCAGCAGAGGGGCTAGGTTCACCCCTGACTGGGAGGATGGGGGACCTGGGCAATTGCCCAGATTGCCCCCCCCCCCCCCCTTAATGACGGCTCTGCCTATATGAGCCTGCTGAATTAATAGAGGAGAGTCTCTCAAAACTTCATTCTGTTAGTCAGGGCAGAGAACAGCTGCCAGGAGTATCTTTCTCACGAGGATCCCGCATATCCATGCTGTTACGAAGCGGGTTAGTGGACCCACTAGGCCGTCCAACCATGGCGGGGAGGCAGCTGGCCAAACAACAGGAAACCTCAGCAGTACAATGTCCCGCACAAGGGTACCTGGATAGTCCGGACAGTGGCAGCAGCTCTGGTACTGATGGAGATGGGTGCAGCAGGTAAAGCCAAACATGGCGGATGACACAGGTGCTGCAGGTTGTGCCAAATGTGGCGGATTCCTTCGGACGTGGCAGATGACACAGGATGTGACGGATTCTTCTGGACGTGGCAGACTCAATACTAAAGGCACAACACGGGAAACAGGAACAGGAACAAGGCACGGGTAACAACTGGAATGGGAAACACTAAGGGACCATCTGCAAGACAGACTGGGAAAACTAACAACGCTCAGGCAAGGATCAGAAAACCTGGAGCCTTCTTATAGACCAGGAAATCGTGGCAGTTGATGATGGTGATGATTTCCTTTGTGTGCGTGCTGGCCCCTTAAGGCCGGGCACGAGCGTGCGCGTGCACCCTACGGGACACAGCAGACCGGAGCGGAAGTGAGCGCTGGCGTCTTTTAGGAAGGAGATGGGGGCTAGCACTCACAAGTCCATGACTGCGTGCGTCAGGAGGTGGGTAAACCCGACAGCCCGCGGCCATGGACGCTACAGTATCCCCCCTCTTATGTCCCCTCTTCCTGGGGCCAGAGCAAGTGAGGAATTTCTTAATAAGCGCTGGCACACTGAGGTTCTTTTCTGGCTCCCAGGACCTCTCCTCAGGACCAAACCCTTTCCAGTCCACCAAATATAAAGAACTTCCTCCTACCATCTTGCAGCCCAGGATCTCCCTCACCTCGAATATATCAGAAGAACCGCTGGGAGCAACTGTGGAACTAGAAGTCTAGTAGCGGTTCAGGACCACTGGCTTCAGGAGGGACACATGAAAGGAGTTGGGGATTCTGAGGGTAGGAGGCAGCTGCAGCTTATAGGAGACAGGGTTTATCTGTTGCAGAATCTCGAAAGGACCAAGGAACCTGACGGACATGCCTCCGATGAATCGTCGGATCTGGGGAGAAAATTAAAATATCATCGAGATAAACAACAACACAGACATAGAGGAGATCTCGGAAGATATCATTAACAAACTCCTGAAACACTGCGGGAGCGTTATACAGTCCGAAGGGCATCACTAGGTATTCGTAAGTGCCCGTCCCGGGTGTTAAATGCCTTCTTCCATTCATCACCCCGGCAAATCCAGACTAGATTGTAAGCCCCCCGCAGGTCTAGCTTAGAAAAATTTTTGGCTCCTCGTATGCGATCAAACAGCTCAGATATAAGTGGCAATGGGTATTTGTTCTTGACTGTGATCTGGTTGAGACCACGGTAGTCAATGCAAGGTCGAAGGGATCCGTCCTTCTTTTTAACGAAAAAGAATCCAGCCCCGGCCGGAGAGGAAGACTTTCGTATGAAACCCCTCTCCAGATTCTCCTTGATATAGGCCGACATGGATAGAGACTCAGGCAAGGAGAGAGGATATACTCGACCACTGGGGAGAGAGGCATTAGGAACCAGTTCAATGGGGCAGTCATAAGTCCGATGTGGAGGCAGCGTCTCAGCCTCCCTTTTGCTGAAAACATCTGCATATTGAGCTAACTGGGGAGGCAGTCCAGGCAATGACGGAGGCAGAAGAGGCTTGACAGGACGGATCTGCAACAGACAACGACCATGGCACTTGGAACCCCATTGGAGAACCTCTCCGGAATTCCAGTCCAGGACTGGGGCATGTAGTCGAAGCCAAGGCAGGCCCTGTACAACAGGATTGATGGCCTTGGGCAAAACAAGGAAAGAAATTATTTAAAAATGCAGGTGTAAAGGATCTGCCAGACACAGCTTCTGTGTCGACGCCCGTGGGTAATCAGTCTGCACCTGCTCCTAAGTCTGAGAGAGTGACACGATCTTCTACCAGTCAGGCTGGGAGGCTGAGGAGTGGGAGAGCCTATCACAGCCTGGCCAGACGGAGCTAGTTCCCGCCCTCTGTCTATTTATACCTGCATTTCCTGCTCCTCCTTTGCCTGTGATTCTTTTCTGTTTCCTGGCTCTACTGCTCCTGCTATGATTATTGACCTTGCTTCATTTTTGACCCTGGCTTTACTGACTACGCTCCTGCTCTGTGATTTGTACCTCGTGCACTCCTGGTTTGACTCGGCTCGTTCACTACTCTTTTTGCTCACTGTGTTGCCGTGGGCAACTGCCCCATTTCCCTTAGCTTTTGTGTACGCTTGTCTGTTTGTCTGTCGTGCACTTATTGAGCGTAGGGACCGTCGCCCAGTTGTACGCCGTCGCCTAGGACGGGCCATTGCAAGTAGGCAGGGACTGAGTGGCGGGTAGATTAGGGCTCACCTGTCTGTCTCCCTACTCCGTCATTACAGCAGGCCTCCAACCTGGAGCTTCAACGGCTTGGTTTTAGAAATGCTGGGATCAGGCAGAGGCAGTCCATTAACTGAGGCAACAGCCAAAGATGTCTCTAGGGGGAAAGTGGGCAGCTGAAGATGATCCACAAGCTCTTTCGGATGAAGTTTGCAGAAGAACCAGAGTCAAGATAGGCAGAAACTTGATGCGTCCTGTTGCCAGATATTAGGGTCACAGGAATAGTCAGCTTGGAACTGAATGCTTTATTAGGTACCGTTCCATCTAGGGTTGTCTCTCCAATCAGTCCTAGGCAATGGGGTCTCTCTGGCCTCTGGGGACACAGATGCGCAATATGGCCTCCGCGGCCGCAATACAAAGTCCAGAAGTGCGTCTGCGTTGTTTCTCCTGGGTAGAAAATTTGACATAGTTTCTCTGCATAGGATCCTCTGGTGGGACGACTGAGGAGGATTGCTGGAAAATAGAATCCAGCCTAGGAAGTAGAGAACCTCTTGGGAACGCTCCCGGATCCTCATGTCAACCCGGGTGGCAAGTAGGATAAGATCATCCAGGGTAGATGGCTGATCGCGAGCAGCCAGCTCGTCCTTGATCCCTGAAGACAGTCCCTGCCAGAATGTGGCCACCAAAGCCTCGTTGTTCCAGGTCAATTCAGCAGCCAGGATACGGAACTGAATGGCATACTCGCCCACGGAGAGGTTTCCCTGATGTAGGGTCAGCAAGGATGCAGCAGCCGAAGAAACTCTCCCAGGTTCCTCAAAGATCAAGCGGAAGGTCTGTAAGAAGCACTGCAAGTCACGGGTCTCTGGTCCCTGATGTTCCCACAGAGGATTAGCCCATGTCAGGGCTTTGCCAGTAAGGAGAGAGATGATGAAGGCGATCCTGACGTCATCCGAAGAGAAGGACCTGGCATGTAGTCTGAAGTGGATCAGACACTGATTCAAAAATCCCCTGCAGGTACTCGGGTCTCCGTCATAGTGTGGAGGTAGCGGCAAGAAACACAGGGGATTAGTACCGGTACAGAAAGGAAGTGTAGCAGGAGGAACAGCAGGAATGGGTGCGGTGACGACTGTGGTTGGAGCAAGCAGCCGATGGGCAATGGCGTTTACCGACAGGAGGAGTTGGTCTTGTCGTGACTGGAGATCCTCCATCTTTGCCAGCATAGCTTGTGTCGTCAAAGTCTCAGGTTGACCAGCGGGGTCCATGGCCTGAGCGTACTGTCACAAAGCGGGTTAGTGGACCCACTAGGCCGTACCGCCGTAGCAGGGAGGCAGCTGGCCAAACAACAGGAAACCCCAGAAAAACAATGTCCCGCACAAGTGTACCTGGATAGCCCGGACAGTGGCAGCAGCTCTGGCACTGATGGAGATGGGTGCAGCAGGCAACGCCAAACATGGTGTATGACACAGGTGCCGCAGGTTGCGCGAGACGTGGCGGATTCCTCCGGACATAGCAGATGGCACAGGACGTGGCGGATTCCTCCGGACGTGGCAGATGACACAGGACGTGGCGGATTCCTCTGGACGTGGCAGACTCATACTAAAGGCATAACACAGGAAACTGGAACAGGAACAAGGCACGGGTAACAACTGGAACGGGAAATACTAAGGGACAATTTGCAAGACAGACTGGGAAAACTAACAACGCTCAGGCAAGGATCAGAAGGCCTGGAGCCTTCTTATAGACCAGGAAATCATGGCAGTTGATGATGATGACGATTTAGTTTGTGCGCACGCTGGCCCTTTAAGGCCGGGCACGAGCGTGCGCGCGCACTCTACGGGACACAGCAGACCGGAGCGGAAGTGAGTGCTGGCCCCCATCTCCTTCCTAAGAGTCCATGGCTGCTGGCGTCGGGAGGAGAGTAAACCCGACGGCCTGCGGCTATGGACGCTACACATGCGTTTAACAGTCAGCTCATTGATTTCAACGGCCACCATGTAATGCTTTATTTCCTTTGAGGTGGCGCTGCAGGAGAATTCCTCAACAGATTACAGCTGATCACTGGGGAGATTGAAGATCAAAGATTGCAACCAGCCTAAGAAACGTTCTGCACTGGATGAAGAGGAGGAGATTTTTTTTTTATAGAAGGAGCGAGTTAGAGAGGGCATCATATGACTTAATGTTATTTGGCTTTTTATATCAGAGCTGCATAGAAAGGGAAGATGCAGGCAGATTGGTTTACCTGATATTACCCAACCTTGTGCAGGACTCAACCTATATAGGTACTATGAAGCAGAACAAAGTGCTACTAGTCATTTTAATCTAATTAACATATAGAGATGATGGGAGTTTACAATAATTACTTTGTAGACAGCAATGATGTTTCAATTCCAGTGTGTATGGTCATACTGTTCCCTATGAGAAAACTCCAACAAACATCTGCTTTGCTTCAGTGCGCCACCTCGTAATATCAAATGAAGCCAGCCCGCCACAGTCAATTATCACCAGCATGAAACCACACAGCAAGCTGCCATAGATAAAACCACTGCTTTGTTTTGTCCTAACTATGTAGTTAATGTAAAGCAGAAGGTGCCATAGCTGCCTAGGAAATCTACATGAAACTGAAACAGATACAATGTCCCTGGAAGTTTATTTGGTTCAAATGTGTTACTATTTTATGTCAGACTGCCTGTCATGCTGCATGGTTAATGTCCCATATTAATTTTCAATGCTTTTAATATAGAAATAATACGTTAAAGAAAAATAATATATGACATCACCATTGTATCGGTGATGGAAATATGTTTCCATACATGCTACAATACAGGGGATTATTTTATTGTCCTTATACACACAACGGGTATCATAATCTAAACACAAGATGAAAAGTTTTTAATGGTTAATGCTTAAAATGTTCTTAAGGGATGCTGTAGGGTGGACGTAGTCTTACATGCAGTCTTTGAAATGAATAGCCGTCCATGTAGTACATACATGGACGTGAGCCTTTGTTTGATAGCAGCTCTCCGCTCTGGCTCATAGAGTAAAGTCCCGAGTAGAAGATCCATGCTCTAAAGGGCATGCCCAGACGTGGCGGAATTCTTCCGCAACTGTCCGCATCAATGCCGCACAGAATCTGCGTTGCAGATTCTGTTGCGGATCTGCCCAAAATGGGCAATAAATTGATGCGGACTAGCCGCTGCGTATTGAGGTGAAAGTACTTCCCTTCTCTCTATCAGTGCAGGATAGAGAGGAGGGACAGTACTTTCCCTAGTGAAAGTAAACAAATTTCATACTTACCGGCCATTGTCTTGGTGACGCGTCCCTCTTTCGGCATCCAGCCCGACCTACCTGGATGAGGCGGCAGTCCATGTGACCGCTGCAGCCTGTGATTGGCTGCAGCCGTCACTTAGACTGAAACGTCATCCTGGGAAACCGGACTGGAGGAAGAAGCAGAGAGTTCTCGGTAAGTATGAACTTCTATTTTTTTTACAGGTTGCTGTATATTGTGATCGGAAGTCACTGTCCCGGGTGCTGAAACAGTTACTGCCGATCGCATAACTCTTTCAGCACCCTGGACAGTGACTATTTACTGACGTCGCCTAGCAACGCTCCCGTAATTACGGGTGCACACACGTAGTCACCCGTAATTATGGGTGCACACACGTAGTCACCCGTAATTACGGGAGCCCCATTGACTTCCTCGGTCTAGCTGTAGACCTAGAAATACATAGGTCCAGCCAGAATGAAGAAATGTCATGTTAAAAAACCAATACGCTCTGCAGCACACATAACATCTACATTACATCTGCGAACTTCATTGCGGAATTTTGAATCTCCATTGAAGTCTATGGAGAAATTCCGCAATGAGTCCGCAAACAGTCCGCCACATGTCCGCAACAACCACTGTATGCTGCGGACACCAAATTCCGCACCGCAGCCTATGCTCCGCAGCGGAATTGTCCGCAACGTGCAAACGAACCCTACTAAAAAGCTGTGGAAGGCGATGGAGAAATGGGTCCGCTGCGGATTTCCGCCACGTCTGGCCATGCCCAAAAGGGTATATGGACAGGGGTTGTCTTTGTGAGGCAAGCCTTTTAAAAGTTGGTGAGAGTCCAATATCTGCTGCATCAAATGATATACTTCTATAGTTTCAATTGTTGACTTCTTTTAACCCATAATAATAACAATAATAATAATAATAATAATATAAAAAATGCTTCAGCCTTACCAGCGGTTTCAATCATAACAGATCAGTGTTTGATACCCAGTATACAGGTATATCTCTACAGCTCCTGGCATTCCCCTTATACAACCCGCTCACACGTGGCAGAATTTTTCCGCTCCAAATGTTGGTGCAGATTCAGGGCAATTACGCAACGAATCTGCAGCAACATTTGCATATTTGACAGGTAATTCAGACATTGCAGATATCATAGCGGATTTGCTACAGATTTCAGTTTTTGCATTGCAAAGGCTGAAATCCGCAGTGAAATCCGCTGCTACTCTGCAACATAATGTGCACCGCAGCCTGATTTCCGCACAGTTATTTTCCGCAACGTCTGAACTAAGTTTCCTAAAAATGTATAGAAACAAATGTAAAAATGGCTGCTGCAGAATTCCACTGCGGACTGTCCGCAGCGGAATTCAACAGCAATTCCGCCACGTCTGAACGTGGCCTAAGACACCTGTATGCCATGTAGGACTGAGCACTGCAGACTGGACCAATTCACCATTTTCTGTCCTTTTCACTCGGTCTCCTGCAATAGTTCACAGAGCAGACTAAGGAGAAGATCCTGCAGAGGTTGCAATATCTATTTGGTTTAATGGAGTGTATTTCTACATATGGTGTCTCTATTTATATCCCTTTCGGTGAAATAGAATAGTACAGTAAAATTCCTTTAAAGGGAGTCTGTCACCAGAAATGTAGCTATCAAACTAGCAACAGAGTAAAATAGTGTAGGCTCACCTGAATGTAATGTTATTTTCCTTTTTCACATGGGGGCCTCCTCTGCAGAGAAAATCCCTTTACTCAGTATATTCAAATGAGCATTTTGGAGCAACGAGGGCATCACTGTTGCTCCAAACTACTCTGGCTTCTATCCGCCCTCCCTCCCTTCTTTCTTCAATTGACAGGGGCCAGAACATGCATTGTACAATCTTGGCATTTCACAGGTCTAATCGGCTGTACTGCGCATGCGCCGATTACGTCAGACTACACCCTCCTCTGCTCTGCGATGCCGAGGTCCGTCTCTTCCGAGTGTAGTCTGACGTCAACGGCGATTGGCAGTACTGCCGATTAGACTGGTGAAACGTCGAGGGTGTACTGCGCATGTGCCGATTATGAAGCAGTGCCGTGCACGCGTTCCAGATACTATGGGGTCAGACGTGAACTCAGCTTTTATACTGCCTGGCCCCTGTCAATCAAAGAACGAAGAGAGGGAGGGATGGACTGGGGATATATTGCATATATTGAATAAAGTGATTTTCTCTGCAAAGGAGGCACCTACCTGAAAAAGGAAAATAACGTTACATTCAGGTGAGCATACAGTATATTACTCTGTTGCTAGTTTGAAAGGTACATTTCTGATGACAGACTCCCTTTAACCCTTAGTGTCCATGCCATTTTTTTTTTTTTCATTTTCGTTTTACACTCCCCGCCTCCTATGAGCCATACCTTTTTTATTTTTCCATCAATGGAATGGTGCGAGGGCTTGTTTTTTTGCGGGAGGAGTTGTAGTTTCTACTGGCACCGTTTAAAGTACCACATAATGTACTGGGAAACTGAAAAGAAAATCTAAGTGTGTGGAATTGGAATAAAATGTGATTCCTCCATTTTCTTTTGGGTTTGGTTTTTCCGTCTTTCACCGTGCGGTAAAAATGACAAATTGACTTTATTCTGCTGGTCAATACAATTACGGCGATGCTAGATTAATATAGGTTTTTTTAATGTTTTACTCCTTTTACAAAGAAAAAACTATTTGTTAGGCCTTATTTACACGAGCCTAGTTCACGTCCGTGATACGCACGGACCTATGTAACTCAATGGGGCCGTTCAGACAGTCCGTGATTTTAATGCAGCGTGTGTCTGCTGAGTAAAACTCACGACATGTCCTATATTTGTGCGTTTTTCGCGCATCACACACCCATTGAAGTCAATGGGTGCATCAAAATCACGCGCGGCAAACGGACGCACTTCCGTGTGCTTTGTGTGATTCACGCAAGAGTAGATAAAAAAATTAAGGGAAAAATAAAACCACTTCCTTCATTTCTTTTTCTAAACCTCAAAACCGCGTGTCATAAGGATGGCATATGCGCGAAAATCACGCAGCCACGCACCAAACACTTATGACACACGGAACTGCAACGCGCAAAAAACACTGCATTTTTTGTGTGTGCAAACCACACACGTTCGTGTCAATTAAGCCTTAGAAAAAAAATGTTTTTTTATCCATATTCTGAAAGCCATAACTTTTTTAGTTTTCCGAGGATTGGGTGGTGTGAGGTCTTATTATTTGCGGCACGAGCTGTGGATTTTATTGGTACCATTTATTGGTACGTACAACTTTTTGATCTCTTTTTATTAAAAAAAAATTCACCGCTAAATTGGCAAAAAAACATATATTTTTGGGTTTTTACGGCGTTTACCGTGTGTATTAAATATTGGTATATTGTAATAGTTTGGAGTTTTACTGACACAGCAATGCCAATTTTGTTTATTTTTACAAAACTTTATTTAACTTTTTTTACACATTCTATTAGTCCCCTTAGGAGACTTGAACCAGTGTTCGTTAGATCACTGGTACAATACACTGCAATACTAAGGTGCACCTTGTCGTAAGTGATATCTGATATTCAAGAAATTCTCATCATTTGAAACTTCTTATATACAGAACTACAAAATAGTGTAAAACCAGCAGCAGAAGACATAAGGGATAACCAATTATTAGACTCCTGTGAATGAAAACAAAGAGACGGTGGCAAATTTTATGTTGACCTCTTATTCATATTCTTAACCTTTGCAATTACATTTGACAAACTTTTTTATGACTGTCTGATTATCCAGAATATTTTACAATCCGGCATCTGTCAGGTCCCACGTTTGCCAAGTTAATGGAATTTTACTGCATTTTGAAAATGTCTAAAGTGAATGGTCATATTTATAGGGCAGTCATAAATGTCTGTTGCACATTCAGTTTCAGTTTGTGGTCTGAGCATTGCTGGCTGCCAGTGTCCTTTGATAGAAATAAAATGTCATCTAAGGCTCCGTGCACATGACCGTAAAAAAACTCCGTAATTGCGGACCGCAATACGGTCCGCAACTACGGACCCGCCCGGTTCTATTGGCTGCGGACACTTTCCGTATCGCTATGGAAATGTGTCTGTGCCGTCTGGTCTGGGGTCGGAATTAATTTAAGGGTCTGGTCTGGGGTCTGAATTAGTTAATGAAGTTTAATCTGGGATCTGATTTAGGGGTGTGGTGCGGGGTCTCATAAATGTAGGGGTCTGCTCTGAATTAATTAAGGAGTCTAGTCTGAGGTCTGAATTAGAGAGTTTTTTGCACTAAGAACATTTATCACCTATCCACAGGTGCTGGGTATTTTCCTAAAAGGAGTGGTGCATTTTTGATTTTGATAATTCCCTAGAAGTTGTCCTAATATGAAGCCGCTCTAGGGTATGTTCACATGGCTTATTTTCTGCCGTTTTTCGGGCCGTAAACGGCTGAAAAATCAGAAGCAGAACACCTTTAAACACCTGCCCATCGATTTCAATGAAAAAAACGGCGTTCTGTGCCGACGGGCCGTTTTGACGTTTTTGGAGCCGTTTTTCATAGACTCTATTGAGTGGCTCAAAAAGCGTCTGAAAATCAGGAGCTGTTTTCCCTTGTATTTTCCCGTATTTTTAGACGTTTTTGAGTTTGCGTGTGAACATACTCTAATAAAGATAGATTAAGAAATTTATCAGCAGATATTTAGAAAGTAAAACGAAATCATGTTCAAAGTTGGAGTTACACTTTACGTAACAAATTCTGCACTGGCACGCACATTGCATGCTGATGTATTTATGTATGTACCCATTCATGTCCTCTTTCACAATAATATTTGTCAAATTGTGGCACAAGACACATCTAAAGGCAAACAGCAGGAAAAGACAGCATATAGCTTAGCTGACTTCTTCAAGGTATCTGCTAACACAAAAGCCTGTTTAAGAAAACTCTAGTACATATTTATTATTGGGAAAAAATGCCCTAACATGCAACTCTTACTGACCAGAAAAGAAAGCGGAAACTCATTCCAGTGTTAATTCTACGCTTTGGATAAATGCTAATTATTTTCTATTAAACTGTATTGAAAAGGTTATTTGGCAAACTGTGCTCCATCCTGTCTAATTCCATCCCTGCTGTCTGTTCAGCACTATCACAGACGGCAAGACATGAAAAGACAATGACACAGTATTCACTTGTCTGTCACCCAGAAACTGATATGTGTCAAATCAAAATTCTTTCTAATGAATGAAACCAGAATATGCTCCGCTATGAAACCATGTTATGTATTGTGAACATACAAAGTCTATATAGACTAAGTGGATTTTAAATATTAAATTAGGAGCAAAACTTTCCCAAGGAGAAGACCTATTTAAAGCCAACATAATGTTACGCCTGCTTAATATTAATACTGAGTTATTCCGCCTGCAGATGAAAGAAAACTACAAAAAAAAAATATTTTCCTTTGCTGCGTTATACTGGGAAAGAGGTCCTCCTGCCTGGCTATGCCAACTGCCATTCCCAACTCCATGGCTCAATAATGCCCCAGTTAGGAGGTACAACTACTTTACAAAAATATTAAAGTGTAGGGGTTATTGTCTCCTAAAATATTCCTACAATCTTCTGATATAACATGTGCTGCTTAGAACATTATAATAAAGATCTAACAAGTATGCAGTAAGTCAGACCTTTAAAAGGGTTATCCTATGAATTACTTTCATACCAAAAGTCCAGGAATGCTGTTAATAGCTGTGTTAAATTAAACTGCAGTGTTTCTAACATATAAAAATACCTTTCTCATTTATTTTGCTTCCCTATATCCCCCTTGGTGCTGCTGCTCATCTGTGCTGTTGGGCACTGGCTCTGAGCAGAATGAATCTCATTTCCCCTCTAAAAGCTGACAATATACTTCCTTCTTACTATTCATATAGGTAACTTGGGATTCAGAGCAGTGAAGATATATACTGTGTGACATCTACAGTATGCACTCCTTTAGAAACCGATGAAAAGAGAATGAAAAAAAAAAACAATAAAGACTGTTGGCATGTGCAGGGTTCATATCAGCTGTCAGTTTCACAATCCTAACAAGCTGAGAAGGAGCATACTCAGCTATACTGTCATGCTACTGCAGAGGCTCTGCTCCTTCCCTGATAAGCAGGACAGAAAGTTATTTCTATTGGCTGCCCTACAGTGAACAGATGATCACTAGGCAGATAACTGGTTGTGGGGAGAGTGACTGAGCAGGCATGTCCACATCCTCTAGCACTCAGCTTATTAGGTGGATGTGCACATTACTATACACTCTAACCACTTGGTGGCACCATACTATGTAAGTAAATGTCATAACTTTTCACTAGATCTTTTTTTTTTAACAATATGTAAATGGAAAACATTGTTTATTTTGTATGATCTTTACAAGGAATATGATAGATAATGGTGATACAACCCTTTAAAGGTTTGGCTCATGAAGACAACCCCTGTTTTTGAATGGAAGGCGGCCCACTGCTCAGCTGATCACTGCTGGTCAAGCTTCAGAAATCTTCGGCCATCACCAGAAAAGCTGCAGCCAACCAAACATTTGTCCTGCAGCAGCCACCGCCATTTAAATGAATGGCATACCATGTAATATATGAACAGACTGGGTCCACCAGACAGTTAACCACTATTTGTGAGCAGGGTCCCAAGTGGGGAACTCTTTGTATGACATCCATATGCCCTAATAAGACATATAACCAGGGGTTGTCTTAATGGGGCAACCCCTTTTAGCCTTCAGTGAAAAAATATGGTAGAGGTTGGTTTGAAGAAGGTTTTTTTTTCCAGTAGTTGAAAACTTAATAGAAGTGATCAATTCCTGCCACTCAACCTCTGGACAGACCAGTAAGATATACATCAATTTAATTACATCAAATAGATTTCACATAATTAGTCCTTTGGAGCTTAGAAACCAGATAACTTCAGACTTCCCTCTAGTCTGTTTCTTTTATCGGAAGATACATATATAAAACATTAATCAGGGCTGATGTAATTTGTCATTTGCACATTGTTCCATATCATATCCTCTAACTCCCATTTCCAGAACTTCTCCTGTGCTGCACCAGTCTTTTAAAATGTTTTGCCTTTGACTGTACATGAATGGTACTCTATCATCCACACACAGCCAACTCTGTGCTATAAACTGCTCTGCTTGACTTATTTTTATCTTCTTAGATATTTCAATCATTTTCTATTGCCTACTTCCTTGGTAATGATATCTATAGTCCCTCACTTTACCTCAAGCCAAACCTCACTCTTGCCCTTCCTTCTACACACATTGGGGCACATTTACTACTGTGTCTGCTCCTAGAATGTGTCGGAAAATGCTCTAAACGCTGGCCCAATTTTGCGCATTTCATTTGACATTAATTTAAGAACATATGTTTGCGCCTCACTTTTCAAAGTGTCTAGAAAAGGGGTGTGGCCTAATATGCACCAAACAAGTACTAAGCCAACCGAGAGTTGGTATAAGGAAGAAAAAAGTGTCTAGCAAGATGAAAATAATTTATCATAAAGTGTGCGCCACTGTGATAAATTTAGAGCAACTTTAACCTCTTCACGCGCTGCTCCGCAATAGTACATCCTGCAGAGGAGTTAGTTCCCGCATCCAGACGTACTATTGCGGAGTAGTTCCCGGCGCACACTGTCCTAACGGACAGTGTCCGGGAACCGGGAGGTCAGCTGTCCCCGACAGCTGACACTCCAGCCTTGCCGGTCAGTGGACCATCACCGCTGATTTTGGCAATTAACCCCATAAATGCGGCGACGGATTGCCGTCTCCGCATTTAAGTGGTTTGAAGCACATCGGCAGCCCCCACGAAGTGATCGTGGGGGCTACCGATGCTTGTCACAGCAATCGGAGGTCAGACAATGACCTCCGGGTTGCCATGTACGGAAGCCTCGGAGGAGCAGCCTCCGGCCGGTCCTCCGAGGCTTCCTGTCAGTGTGACTGTCACGTCACAATGACAGTTAGAATACATTACACTACGTGTGTAGTGTAATGTACTCTAGCAGCGATCAAAGCTGCAAGTCTAAGTGTCCCCTAGTGGGACAAGTGAAAAAAGTAAAAAAAAGATAATAAAAATGTTTTAAAAAAAAGTGTAAAAATAAAAGTTATAAGTTATATAAACAAACACTGCATTTTTTTCCTATAATAAGTCTTTCATTATAGGAAAAAAATGAACACGTTAAAAAAAGTACACATATCTGGTATCACCGCGTTCGTAACGACCCCAACTATAAAACTATAATGTTATTTTTCCCGCACGATGAACACCCCAAAAAAAATCAATAAAAAACTACACCAGAATCGCTATTTTTTGGTCACCACCCCTCCCAAAATAGAGAATAAAAAGTGATCAAAAAGTCGCATGTACCCGAAAATAATACCGATAAAAACTACAACACGTCCCGCAAAAAAACAAGCCCTTACACAGCTTTTTTGACTGAAAAATAAAAAAGTTACGGCTCTCAGAATATGGTGACACAGAAAATAAATTATTTTATAAAAAAGTGATTTTATTGCGCAAACGCTGCAAAACATAAGAAAACACTATATACATATGGTATTGCCGTAATCGTACCGACCCGCAGAATAAAATATAATGGTCATTTATAGTGCACGGTGAATGCCGCAAAAAATAAACTAAAAAACATTGTCAGAATTGCCTGTTTTTGGTCACCCGGCTTGCAATAAAATGTAATAAAAAGTAATCAAAAAATTGCATGTATCCCAAAATGGTACCAATGAAAAGTACAGATTGTCTCGCAACAAATAAGCCCTCACACAGCTCCAGTGGTGAAAAAATAAAGACGTTCTGGCTCCCAGGAATATGGCGATGCAAAATGTGCAGTGTTTTCTAAAAGCGGATAAGATCCGACACCATTTATCAGTGCGACACCGGCCACATATCTACGAATTATTATTTTATACCCTCTTATTATGCCCTGATGTTCTCCGCACAGATTACATACGCCCCCACATTATAAACTGAAATACTAGCAAAACCCCAAACAGAAAAACTACCAAGCAAAATCTGCGCTCCAAAAGCAAAATGGCGTCCCTCCCTTCTGAGCCCTGCAGCGTGCCCAAACAGCAGTTTGTGCCCACATATATGGCATCGCCATACCCGGGAGAACCCGCTTAACGCTTTATGAGGTATTTGTCTTCAGGGGCACAAACTGGGCACGACATATTATGCACTAAAATGGCATATCAGTGGAAAATTGCAATATTTACACCATCCGCTGTGCATTAACCCCTTTGAGCACTATGACTTAAAAGCACGTCATGGTGCGGGGGTGATGTATGGGGCGGGCTCACGTGCTGAGCCCGCTCCATACGCTGCGGGTGTCAGCTGTGTATTACAGCTGACACCCGGGACTAACGGACAGGAACAGCGATCGCGCTGTTACAGGAGTCTGTAAAAATAACAATACACTGCAATACATTAGTATTGCAGCATATTGTACCCGCGGATCCAATGATCGCTGGTACAAGTCCCCTAAGGGGACTAATAAAATGTGTAGAAGAATTAAAGTTATTAGTAGTGAGAAAGAAAAAAGTTTAAAGTTAAAAAAAAAAAACTTTTCCCATTTTTCTTCAAAAGTAATGTAAAAAAATAAACAGAATTGATATCGCTACATCCGTAAAAGGCCAAACTATTACAATATACCATTATTTAACTTGCACGGTGAACACCGTAAAAAACGTAAATAATTTAAACCGCAAAAATTGTAGTTTTCGTTTTTACCGCACGGCGAAAGCTGTAAAAACGAAAACCCCAAAAAATTGAATCAGATTTTTTTCCTATATTCCCATATTTTCCTATTTTTTTTTCAGTTTGCCAGTACTTTTTATGGCACTTTAAATGGTATCAATAGAAACTACAATTCCTCCCGCAAGAAATAAGCCGTCACATCACTCTACTGACGGAAAAAGAAAAAAGTTATGGCTCTTGGAAGGCGGGGAGTGAAAAACCAAAATAAGAAAGCAAAAAATGGATCAGTCCTGAAAGGGTTAATTCATTTCTAATGAAAAAAATGTATGACCACATGTGGGGTATTTCCGTACCCGGGAGAAGTAGCTTTACAAAAATTGGTTGTTTATTTCTCCTTTATCCCTTGTGAAAATGCAACATTTTAGTGGAAAAAAATTGTGATATTAATTTTCTCCGCCTAATTCTAATAAATTCTGCAAAAGACCTGTGGAGTCTAAATGCTCACTATACCCCTAGAAAAATTCCTTGAGGGGTGTTTCCAAAATGGGGTAACTTGGGGGGCTTCCACTGTTTTGGTCCCTCCAGTGCGTTGCAAAGGCACCGAAAAACAATCCAGCAAAATCCGTGCTCCAAAATCCAAATGGCGCTACTTCCCTTCTGAGCGCTGCCATGGGTCCAATCAGCAGTTTATTACCACATATGGGGTATTACCGTAATCAGGAGAAAATGCTTTACAAATGTTGTGGTTCTTTTTTCCTTTACTCCTTGTAAAAATGTAACATTTCTATGCTTTTTCAGAAAAAAAGTTGATTTTCATTTTCACTGCCTAATTCCACTAAATTCTGCAAAAAACCTGTGTGGTCAAAATGCTAACTATACCCCTAGATAAATTCCTTGAGAGGTGAGGTTTACAAAATGGGGTCACTTTTGTGGGGTTTCCCCTGTTTTGGTCTCTCCAGGGCGTTGCAAACGCGACATAGCACCGAAAACGAATGCAGCAAAATCCATGCTCCAAAATCCAAATGGCACTCCTTCCCTTCTGAGCCCTGCTGTGGGTCCAATCAGCAGTTTATTACCACATATGGGATATTGCTGTAATCAGAAGACATTGCTTTACAAATGTTGGGGTGACTTTCTTCATTATTCCTCGTAAATATTACAAATTTCTATGTTTTTTCAGAAAAAAAGTCGATTTTCATTTTTACAGACTAGTTCCAATATATTTAGTGAAAAACCTGTGTGGTCAAAATGCTAACTATACCCCTAGATAAATTCCTTGATAGGTGTAGTTTCCAAAATGGGGTCACTTTTGGAGGGTTTCCCCTGTTTTGGTCCCTCCAGAGTGTTGCAAACACGACATGGAACCGAAAACCAATCCAGCAAAATCCGTGCTTCAAAATCCAAATGGCGCTCCTTCCCTTCTGAGCCTTGCTGTGGGTCCAATCAGCAGTTTATTACCACATATGGGATATTGCCATAATCGGGAGACATTGCTTTACATATGTTGGGGTGCATTTTCTTTATTATCTCTTGTAAATATTAAAAATTTCTATGTTTTTTCAGAAAAAAGTAGATTTTCATTTTTACAGACTAATTCTGATAAATTTAGCGAAAAACCTGTGCGGTCAAAATGCTAACTATACACCTAGATAAATTCCTTGAGGGGTGTAGTTTGCAAAATGGGGTAACTTTTGGGGTGTTTCCACTGTTTTGGCACCACAAGACCTCTTCAAACCTGACAAGGTGCCTAAAATATATTCTAAAAAAAGGAGGCCCAAAATCCACTGGGTGCTCCTTTGCTTCTGAGGCCTGTGCTTCAGTCCTTTATCACACTAGGGCCACATGTGGGATATTTCTAAAAACTGCAGAATCTGGGCAATAAATATTGAGTTGCATTTCTATGGTAAAACCTTCTGTGTTACAAAAAAAAATGTATTAGAAATGAATTTCGGAAAAAAAATAGAATTTGTAAATTTCACCTCTACTTTGCTTTAATTCCTGTGAAACGCCTAAAGGGTTAAAACACTTTGTGAATGCTGATTCGAATACCTTGAGGGGTGAAGTTTTCAAAATGGGGTGACTTCTGGGGATTTTCTAATATATAAGGCCCTCAAAGCCACCTCAGAACTGAACTGGTTCCTGAAAAAATAGCCTTTTGAAATTTTCTTTCAAATATGAGAATTTGCTGCTAAAGTTCTAAGCCTTGTAACGTCCTAGAAAAATAAAAGGACGTTCAAAAAACTATGCAAACGTAAAGTAGACATATAGGAAATCTTAACTAGTAAGTATTTTGTGTGGTATTACTATCTGTTTTACAAGCAGATACGTTTAAATTTAGAAAAATGCTAATTTTTGCAAATTTTTTCTAAATTGTGGTGTTTTTCAGAAATAAATACCAAAATTATCGACAAAATTTTTTCACTAACATAAAGTACAACATGTCACGAGAAAACAATCTCAGAATCACTTGGATATGTAAAAGCATTTAAACGTTATTACCACATAAAGTAACACATGTCAGATTTAAAAAAATTGGCTGGGTCCTGAAGGCCAAAACAGGCTGGGTCCTGAAGGGGTTAAACTGTCTGGTGTAAGTTTAGGCTGTCTAAATCTTAGCTTAGTAAATGTACCCCATTGTTCCCTCTCTATTAGGATTAGGGCAGGATCACACACAGTTTTAAAGCAGTTTTTGTGGAAGTTTTTGGCTCAGGTTTTTTTATTAGCCAAACACAGAAGTGGACACAAAGGTAGGAAATGCATCGATCTTTTCTTTATACCTTTTCTCCCTTTTTTTGATCCACTTCAAGGCATAGGCTCAAGAAACTGCCACAAAAACTGCATCAAAACTGTGTGTGTAATCTTGGCCTTAGGGTGCGCTCACCCTAAAAAAAATATTAAAAAAATATTCTGCAACGCAAGATCCATAAAAATGTATTTGCGTTGCAGAATATTTTTCCGTTGGGCTTACATTGCAGTTTTCCGCAGCATATTTTTAAGCTGAGGAAATGCAATGAAAGTAAGCCACCAGTCAACGCACCCTTACTCTCCTTCTTTACGTTTTCCCTCAAAGCCTCCCAGTCTGTTGTCACTCAGTTCAGACTCAAACATGTCTCTAGTATTATGATCACCTGCATTCCCTTGTCAATCACAGTATTATCAGACATGTGTACAACATCTACTCACTCCACTATAGCATGGCAAATGTATTTCCTTCATCAGCATGCATATACTTTATGCACATACATATTGAGATTGTCGGCCCAGCAGATCTAAGGCTGGATTCACACGAGCACATTACGTCCGTAATGGACGGACGTATTTCGGCCGGATGTCCCGGACCGAACACAGTGCAGGGAGCCGGACTCCTAGCATCATACTTATGTACGATGCTAGGAGTCCCTGCCTCGCTGCCGGACAACTGTCCCATACTGTAATCATGTTTTCAGTACGGGACAGTAGTTCCACGGAGAGGCAGGGACTCCTAGCATCGTACATAACTATGATGCTAGGGGCCTGGCTCCCTGCAGTGTGTTTGGTCCAGGACTTGCGGCCGAAATACGTCCGTCCATTACGGACGTAATGTGCTCGTGTGAATCCAGCCTAAGTTTATCATTTGTGTCATGAGAACACAATATGTTATCTGTGTCTACCATAAGACTGCAGGTAAAACGACTGCGCTATCTTAGCTTAGTGCCCTGCTATGCTGCATTGGCGTGTACAGATGCAGCCATCTTTCTCTTAACTTTAACACATTTGTTGTGTGATATCACGCTGCAGCAAGTTATCCCATAGTACCCCTGAAGCCAATTTCAAATGGTTTATTTATGGGAGTATTTTGCATCAGTACTTGGAAGCCAAAAGCAGGAGTGCAACAAACACAAGAAAAAGTATAAGGGAAAGATTTGTACCCCTTCTGTGTTTTGGACCCATTCCTCTTTGTGGTTTGCAAACAGTAATGCAAAATAGTGATTTAAATCAATTGTGAGGGCTCATCTTAAATATGGGCCTCAGTTTTGGGCTCCACACTGTAAAAAAAAGGATACAGGAGAGCTGGAGATGGTTCAATAGTGGGACAATTAGATTAATAAATAAGATAGAAGACTCCGCTAAGGGCCTGTTCACAACAGCGTTGGTTTCCATTGAGGTGTTCCGTCTGACCTTTCCATGTTTTGGCAGAAACAGTAATACAGTCGACTGCGTAATTGATTCGGTCATGAAAAAGGAAACCTTACACAACGATGGCAAATGGAAACCATTAGCAACAGAAGCATTACCTATGGTTTCCATTTGCCTTTCCGTTGAGGGGTTCCTCCGATGGAAAGGTCGGGAGGAACCCATCAATGGAAACCAACGCTGATGTGAACACAGCCGTAGGTGGAAAAATTTAGCTTGTTTAACTTGGAGAATAAAATCTTAGAGGTGATCTTATTAAAATGTGTAATCCTATACAATATATACTGTGCAAACAACTGGGAGACATTATTTATGTGTGGAGGAATGGCAGTTTAATCATCAATAAAGGAAAGTATTTTTAAGCGAAAGTACACATGAGGCAGATTTGTTGCAGAAATTTCTGCGACTTAACATCAGTTCCATGCATCTGAATTGTTTATGCAGCATATGCATGGATTTCTGCAAACCCCATTTAGATGTATGGGACAGATGAAGAAATATCTGCCGCATATGGGCATTATTTAAATGAGTGTGTCCGTTTTGCGTCTGCAAAATAAGGGACCTTATTCCATGAATTTCAGTTCCATGTGACAGAGTGTTTTTCGTGTGTCATCAGTTTTTTACTTCCGCGTTTCTTCTCTGCAAGCATTTCCTGATTTTTTTTTTGTGTTTCTCTTTCTTATCATTTCTTGAGCAACTGATGCATGAAACACGGACAGCATACGGATGTCGTCCGTGTGCTGTCCATATTTTTTACGCACCCATAGAGTTCGAGGGCGACGTGGTCCTCAATAACTGACCAAAACAGGCCATGCAGTGAGTTTCACGCAACAGACACATGCATGGGTGAGTGTGCTGTCCGTTATTTCAACAGACAGCACAAGGACGTAAAATACGGTCATCTGAAAAAGGTCTCGGGCTGTGTTCTCACGTAGCGTAAACGCTGTGGAATTTCTGCAACGGAATTCTGAGAGGAAATTTCGCAGCATTTACAGTAGCATCAAAGTGAATAATATTTAAAGAAATCGAATGCACACGCTGCAGAAAAAAATCTGCAGCAAAAACGTTCAGAAATTGACCTGCGATGCAGAATTTAAATCTGCACCATGTCAATTTATGCTGCAGATTCGTTGCTCTTATGTTGCGGGTTTTCCCCTTTCAATGGGATATAAAACTCACAACAAATAGTGTTTTGCGACTTTTGCAGCGGAAACACTGCAATTTCACCACAAAAATTGCGAATAAGCAAAGAAAACAACTTTTTTTTATAAAATTAATAAAAAAGTCTATACTTACATAGTGACGTTGTCATAGCGACTCTTTCTATTGTTCTCCATTCAGGCCGGCCTCCGGGGATGACGTTTCATCCCATGTTACTGCTGCAGCCAATCATAGGCTGCAGCGATCACATGGGCTTCATGGTCATCCCAGGAGGCCGGATTGCATGGACATAATACGGTAGCAGCAAAGTGGATGAGATACAACAAATCTCATCCACACGCTGTGTAAATACTGAGTGGGAAAAAAACGCTCAGAAATTGACGTGTGGTGTAGAATTTAATTCTGCAGCATGTCAATTGTATTTGCATAAACGTTGCTTATTTGTTGTGGGTTTTCCCCATTGAATTTAATGGAGGAGGTAAAACCCGCAAAAAACCAAACTCAGAAAAAAAAAAATCTTATACTTAAAGAGGCTCTGTCACCACATTATAAGTGCCCTATCTCCTACATAAGGAGATGGGCTCTATAATGTAGGTGACAGTAATGCTTTTTATTTAATAAAACGATCTGTTTTCACCACTTTATTAGATTTATGCTAATGAGTTGCTTAATGCCCAAGTGGGCGCATTTTTACTTTAGACCAAGTGGGCGTTGTACAGAGGAGTGTATGACGCTGACCAATCAGCGTCATTCTAAAGTAAAAATACGCCCACTTGGGCATTAAGCTACTCATCAGCATAAATCTAAAATCGCTAATAAAGTGGTGAAAATAGATCGTTTTTTTTAATAAAAAGCATTACTGTCACCTACATTATAGAGCCCATCTCCTTATGTAGGAGATAGGGCACTTATAATGTGGTGACAGAGCCTCTTTAACCAGAGGTCTGTGTTCCTTCCTCCAGGCCGGCCCCCTGGGATTATGTTTTCATCCCATGTGGCCGCTGAAGCCAATCACAGGCTGTAGCAGCGGTCACATGGGATGAAACGTCATCCCAGGAGTCCGGCATGGATGATGTCAGAGAGCCGGCCTGCTGGGATGAAGTTTCAACCAACATGACCGCAGCTGCAGCCAATCACAGGCTGTAGCGGTCTCCTGGGATGAAATGTGGGATTCTAGCAGGCCGGCTAAATGCTGCAGTTTTCCACAGCGGACATTCCGGGCGAAAAACTGCACCACAGTTTGGTGCAGTTCTTCGCCGGGAATTCCCTGTGGCCAGTGGGGCGGATACGCTGATTGCTATTACGCAGTGTGTCCACTCGTGTGAACTCAGCCTAAAAGTAAGAGTAGTGAGTAGCTACCTACTTATCTAATGGTATTCAGAGTTAGGGCACCCTCAAATACTTACCTTGTATTTCTGCAGCGTATAAATACGTAGTGGAAAACAACAATGTATACCTATGGGAAAAATATTACGCAAGTCGTCTAAGTTGTTGCATTGCGAAATATTTTTTTATCAAAGACATACATTGTAAAGTTACTTACAGGCATGTATTCTCTTGTGACTCAGGTTTATAATAATCTTATTGTTCAGGCATGTATTGCAACGTATGTTTATGTTGCTTAAATGCAAAGCAAGTACTCCAGGTGTGACTGCACCCATAGGGTCAGTTCGCACGTTGCATAAATACTGCAGATTTTTCCCAGGAGTCTGTGCCTCTTATTCCAGGCTGGCCTCTGGGGATGATGCTTCATCCCATGTGACCGCTGCAGCCAATACCAGGCTGTAGCGGCAGTCACATGGGCTGAAACATCATCCCAGGAGGCCGGCCTGAATGACTTCAGAGAGCTAGCCTCTTGGGATGACACTTCATCCCATGTGACCGCTGCTGCAGCCAATCACAGGCTGCAGCGGTCTCCTGAGATAAAACATCCTCCCAGGAGGCTGCCTTGCTAGCAGGCCTGCTAGGTGCTGCAGATTTTCGCAGCGGACATTCCGGGCGAAAATCTGCACCGCAGTTTGGTGCGTTTTTTCGCCCGGAATTCCCTGTGGCGCACAGGGCGGATACCTTATAGTTCATAGGGCAGAAGAATCCCCTGTAAGACAAAGTTGGCTACAAATGTCCTGGAATTCTGTTCTGCTTTTGGATCAAATAAACATGATGGACGTGTCTTTTTTCAACCTAAGTAACTATGGAACTAGAAATATCCTAATAGGGCAGAATGTGATTTTCTCAGTTCAACATTAAATACTGCACGTCCTCAATGTTTGGAGTATTAGGGAATGTTCAGATGTGGCGGAATTTTTCCGCTGCAGATTCGTTGCGAAATTTGCAGCACCATTTTCATATTTGACAGGTAATTTGGACGTTGCAGATATCACAGCAGACTTGCCACAGATTTCAGTCTTTCCAATGCAAAGGCTGAAATCCGCAGTGAACATACGCTGCTTCTCTGCAACATAATGTGCATGCTGTGGTGGGAAAATTCTGCGCCGCAACCTAAATTCCGCACTTTTATTTTCTGCAACATCTGACCTAAGTTACATAAAAATGTATAGAAATCAATGAAAAAAACGGCTGCTGCAGATTTCCACTACAGACTGTCCACAACGGAATTCAACAGCAATTCCGCCACATCTGAATGTGCCCTTACTGTTTCAGCAAACAAAGCTTATTTTTTGTATAATGAAAAGTAATAACATTTTCTAATATACTTTCTGTATTAATTCTTCACGATTATCAATATTTCTCCTTGCACTGATTCAAAGGAAACCTTTTGGTTGTGTTCATATGTCGCAGTTAAAATCGTAGCAAAACTGTAACGTGTAAACATAGCCTCATTGTTTACTTCCAGAAGAGAGATGAAAATCCAGATTCCCACGTAGCGTAAACGCTGCGGAATCTCCACAACGGAATTCTGTGCGGAAATTTCGCAGCATTTACAGTAGCAGCAAAGTGGATAAGATTTTGAAGATCTCATGCCCACGCTGCAGAAGAAAACCGTAGCGTAAATGTTAATATATTAACCAGCAGTGCGGAATTTAAATCTGCAGCATGACAATCATTTTTCCCTTGCAGTTTTCCCCATTGAATTCAATAGGGATGCAAAACACACATCAGAAAGCCAAGTGTTTGGACTTTTGCCGCGGAATCGCATCAAATCCACCGCAAAAATCGCAACTGATTCAAAGGAAACCTTTTGGTTGTGTTCATATGTCGCAGTTAAAATCGTAGCAAAACTGTAACGTGTAAACATAGCCTCATTGTTTACTTCCAGAGGAGAGATGAAAATCCAGATTCCCACGTAGCGTAAACGCTGCGGAATCTCCACAACGGAGTACTGTGCGGAAATTCTGCAGCATTTACAGTAGCAGCAAAGTGAAAGAGATATAGAAAATCTTATGCCCGTGCTGCAGGAAAAAAAAACGCACAAAAGTCATGCGGAAAGTGTTCTGCAGTGCGTTTTTCAATTCCGCAGTATGTCAATTTATGCTGCGTGTTCTGTGCAGAGATGCTGCGTGTTTCACCCATAGACTTCAATGGGGAGCAGAAATTCCGCAATAGATTTATATTGTTGCAGTTTTTACAGCGTTTACCATCAGAATATTCATAAGGTAAGTCCACGCTCTCGGCCCTGGGTTGCTTCGTGGGAGTTAGTGGAATATCCAGACCTATAGGCATTACCACGGGTGCTTGCGATGCTAATTGCTACCTTTCGTGGCAAACCCTCTCTCAGCCTCAGGCGGCAGCCGTAATGTTCTGGCACACCTAGGACGCAACCAAGAAGACAGGTGACGAGTGTAGTTTATTCAGCAGTCCTTACAATAAGTCCCATTTGAGTCTCTGTCACTCTGCCCTGCTTTTCTCCCCGCTCCTACTTCACAACGGTGCATTCCCTTTAACAGTAAAATATGCTTCACAGCGACAGTTATGCAGGCAATATTCTCTCTTGACACTAGCCCAAGGACACAGGCAACTGTTGCGCACTTGTGGACGTGCGAGGTGGTCACAGAGTATTGACCCAACGCTGTTTGCTGGTTACTTTCAGGGACAGCGTGGCAGGGAAGCAGGTGGTCTATTCAGGGACAGGGACGACTGCTAATATTGGGCAATGTTTGTTCTGTTGCAGGATACTGTAAATGCCCAGTACCTTAGACCTCCCTGGTGCTTCCTAACTTGAGGTACCTCCTGCACTCTACTGAGATCCCTCTGTCTGTCTCTCTCTCTCTTTCTCTGTCCTTCCAGATGGCTCCCTCTGTCTCCGTCCTGCTCCTCCATGATGGCTCTCTCTGTCTCCCTCCGCTCCACCACACGCTCCTGCTCCCTGCGCTCTTCTCTCTTGTGTCACACTCTCCGGCTCTGCCCCATCTGGGTAACGTCATGACGGACCCGTCTCTCCGCCCGCCCCTTTACAGAGCTGATGTAGACTTCACTCTGTCGTGCTGTGTGGGAGCGTGCGTCAGTCAGAAGAGTGCGGCATCCTCAACACCGTTGCCATGACTACAACACCGCCCCTTTCGCTCCGGAGCCGAGCTCTCGAGCTAAAAGTGCCTGTGTGCTTGCGCTGTGCTTACAGTAATATGCAAGAAGGGTGCTAACCACCCTTACAAGGTGCTGTGGGTTCCAGGTCAGGCACGCTGCGCAGTTTGAACGCAGTGTATCTGACCCATGGGAACCCGGCCTTCAGGGAAACACCTTTTAATTATGCAGCTTAACTGTGTGTGAGAAAGTAAAAGTAGGTGCCATGTGGTGCTTTACCCAATCAGCGCTGAGCAAAGCCGGCCTTAGGGGTGTGCGAGCTGTGTCTGCATGTGTTTATGTCTCTTTGTAAAAGTGTGTGTTCAATATTAAAGTAGAACATATAAAACGAAGATATCTGTGCTGCCTCCTAAATACCCTGCTGCCCCTATATACCCTGCTGACCCTATATACTCTACAGCCCCCTATATACCATGCTCCCCTATATACCCTGCTGCCACTAATATACCCTGCTTCCCTTATATAAACTGCTGCCCCTCATATACCCTGCAGCCCCTTATATACCCTGCTGCCCCTTATATACCCTGCTGCCCCCTATATACCCTGCTGCCCCTTATATACCCTGCTGCCAATTATTTACCCTGTTAACACTTATATACCCTGCTGCCCCTTATATACCCTGCTGCCGCTTATATACCCTGCTGCCCCTTATATACTCAGCTGCCCTTGTATTTATATATATATATGCCTCTTTGTGTGTGTTTATATGTGTCTGTGGGTATAGTTATCATCTACGACATTATTTGTACTCAGAGAGTTATCACAGTGTTATCTGTGGTGTTACATAGGGCTG